>NW_026040041.1:6765000-7065000 GCF_023375975.1 Astyanax mexicanus
TTGTAATTACATGTCATGTCAGAACATTCAGTCCTTGGTGTAAATATTAACTTGTGTAGTCAAAAACTCCAGCTTATTTTGAAAAGGTCAATCTGAACACAACTTTGTGAACATTCTGGTTAAAGTCTCCTGATCAAAACCCATAAAATGTAGATGCCTTTTGACTAATTGTCAAATTAGAAAGGACTCTGCTCAACATTAATAACAGGTTAAAGACTTTGGATAATCTATAAATGTGACAGAGTGTCTCCAATTATATTAAACCTTTTGACCGATCACCATCCTATGCTCTAGTAGGCCCCATTGTGCCAGTTGGTGTTTGAACCCGCTGATTGCCACTTGCGGCTATATTTATTATTCTTTTTCCTCTGAAAAAGCATATCTACAGCCTAAACTATAAGTTGTAGAGACATGCCACCTGGTAGGTATATGTAGTATTAGTGCATCTCGGAGGACAACAAAAATGGCACTGATTGGTCAATAGGTGGCACTATAAACAAGGAAAGTTCCTTTTTCACATTTTGCCCAATAACTCCAGAACCATAAGACCTACATAAAAATTTTTTTGCTGGATTCCTTGAGTCAATACCTACAACTTTCCAATTTGGACCATGCATTTCCGTCTAATTAGATTTTTTGCTAATTGTCATAATATGCAAAACATATTTTTGCGAACTACTCCTAGGTATTTTGACCAATCCTGACATGTTTGGTATCAACACTGTTTCTCAGCAACCGTGCAACCTAGCAACCTGAATCTTACAGATTCTGTCATACAACCTCTAATGTTCAAAGGGCAACTTAATCAATCAACATGGCTGAACACCATCAGCCAATCAGCATTCAGCAGGCATTTTTGCAGGCTGAATGTTGCCCAATCAGGATGTAACTTGGGTGTTATGTTCAGGTAGAGACATTGTAGTGACCTGCAAAGTGGTGAAACAATCTGGCCATGGGGGGGGGGGGGGGGGGGGGGGGCGCTGTTTCAAAAAAACTAGTATATGTCATTCATACTGTAATATTTTGACATCTAATTGGTTTTGCCATATTAAGTGCAGTGGCTCTAACAAACTTGTAAATATAACTATGTTGGAAAAAGTGCTTTGTTTATTCATAATTGCTAATTGTTTGATAATAGCTATATTTTAACTAGTCTTTGGATATTTGGCCTATCACCTCCATTTTGATCTTGTTGCACACTGTAGAGTCTGTAGGTAAATAGTCATTAAAAACAATTGTGAAATTGTCACTTACAATAGTGTCCAGGCATCAAGCAATATGTGCGTTCTTGGAATTTCCAGCCTAATTTGCTGTAACTCTGCAGTATTTGCTCTGATCATCTTACAATGTTAAACACTTATGTACAAAAGTACTGTGATGAAGCACCATTTAATTCAGAACTATATTTAGAACAACTTTGTAATTACATGTCATGCCAGAACATTCACTCCTTGGTGTTAATATAAACTTGTTTGGTCAAAAACATCAGCTTAATTTGAAAAAGTCAAAAGGTCAATCTGAAAACCATTTTGTGAACATTCTGGTTGAAGTATCCTGATTTAAAACTATAACATGTAGACGCCTTTTAACTAATTGTAACTCAAGTTATGAATATTCTACAAACTTCAATAGATTTGTATGTGAATTTAAGCACTGATCATGTTGAAAGGCCTCTGCTCAACATTAATAACAGGTGAAAGACTTTTGATAATCTCTACATGTGACAGGGTGGCTCAAATTATATTAGACCTTCTTACACATCACCATCCCATGCTCTAGTAGGCACCTTTGTGCCAGTTGGTGCTTGAACCTGCTGATTGCCGCTTGCGGCTATATTTATTATTATTATTATTATTATTATTATTATTATTATTATTATTATTATTATTATAGCTAATTATTATTATTTTTATTATTATTATTATTATTATTATTATTATTATTATTATTATTATTATAGCTAGCATTTGTATTCTTATTTTTTACTAATATTATAGCTAGCATTTTTATTAGTATTAATATTATAGCTGGATATTATTATTTCTACTACTTTTATTAATATTATTATTGTTATTATTATTATTATTATTATAGCTAGCATTTTTATTATTATTAATATTATTATTGCTAGCATGTGTATGATTCTTTTTATAGTGATAATATTTTTACTATCATTATTATTATAGTTAGCATTATTATAGCTAGCATTTTTATTATTATAGCTAGCACTTGTCTAATTATTTTTATGATGATTATTATAGTTAGCATTATTATTATTACTAGCATTTTATTAGACTTCCATTTGATAACAGGAGAAACTAACAACTATCAATAATGCACCTAGCAAGCTAGTTAGCTATACTAGCTAATGCTGAGCTGTGTGGGCTAACGTAAAATATAAGAAAAAAATCTTTGTAGTGTGTAGGTATGAAGATGCATATAGTTTAAAGCCTTTCTCTAGCTTTCTAGTGGTAGGCTTTACTGGTCTTTTAGAAGCTCTTGTAAACACCAGCTGAAAATACTGCCATAACGAGTATGTTGGAAAAGCCAAACAGGAAACGCTGGAGCAGCACTGATGAGAATGCGGAAGTAGTTGTGCAAAGAGCGCATTGGAACATTGTGGGTAGAATTCTACCATTACACTGTATACAATATTACCATAACAAGTTAACTTAAACCCAACTCTAAAACACTTTAGGTGAATATCAATTGTGTGTGTGTGAGTGTGTGTGTGTATAGGTGTGTGTGTGTGTGTGTGTTTCAGAGACAGTAATTCAGTAACTCACTATAGTTTCTCCAGTTTAAAGTGGGGATCATTCTGTAGATCAGAGAGCAGCTTCTTTCCTGACTCTCCTGGATTATTGAGTCTCAGATTCAGCTCTCTCAGGTGTGAGGGGTTTGATTTCAGAGCTGAAGCTAAAGCACCACAGCCTTCTTCTGTAATTCTGCAGTTATACAGCCTGCAGAGAGAAGGAGTGAAAAGAACAACAAATGAGTGTACAGTTATATTCACACACTAGGAGTGTAAATACCCCCCATACACCCAACCCCCACTAGCTCCTAACATTGTTTTAGGAACAAGTATAAATAAACTTAACTATACCTGTGAAAGAATCAGACTATCAGACCAATCATATATTGACATGTCTTGCAGTCATTAACATCATATATACAAACACAGGGTAAAACAGGCATTAGTATTGGACTTTATATACCCTGCATTCCAACCCTCTGCCATTGACCTGTAGAACTACATTAAACACTGCCAAAGAGAGCAGTGTAAATTCCACCCACAGAGAACACTGATAGTTCTACTGAGCACAAGAAGAGACCTGAATGTTCATCACTCTCTCGATCTGTTGCACAAAAATGTGCATGAACAGCTCAATATACTGATTTGATCTGTAATGAGACAGCTACCCCAACGGGAAGATCCAGATAGCTGTCTCAGACTTTTATTTAACCTGGTGGAATATTGCACCAGGATGAACTCAAAAGCAAATAAATGAGAAATGCAGTGAGCTGGGTTTGAACCCAGACCGTTGGTGTGAAGGGCTAATGAGTAGACCACAACACTATGGAGGATTATGAGTGCTTGGTGACTGTAAGGGTTTTAATACTGGGGCAAGGTTTAGAACACTGATTAATTACACAAACTAAAGTGTGACAGAAGAAAGAACTGCTTTACTGTGGCGAAATGTAAGAAATGAACACACAAAGCGGCAGAAAAAGGTTTGAAAAGGTTAAAATATAAAACGCTGAGAGCAGGGCTCGAACCCCCGCGAGAATGGACTCTGAAGCGCAGTGAACACAGCCAACATGCTGCACCACCGGGGATGAGCCGGTGATGTCAGCGCCGGACACAACTAAATGACTCACAGCAAGCGGGAGAGTGAGCAAAGTGAACGAAGTGAATACTCAAGACTCTGCGCCGAGGAACCGGAAGGAAGCCCTTATAAGGTAGTGACACCAGCTGTTGTTAATTGCGCTGATTACCACCTGGCTTAGAGCGTGGCCTCCCTCTAGTGGTGGGAAGACCACGGCGCGGGCGGACTCTTAAACTATCAATATGCAGGAGAATCCTGCGACTCACAGGATATGTAAAATCTCCAGAGGTGGAAAGTAACGAATTACATTTACTCACGTTACTGTAATTGAGTAGATTTTATGAGTAATTTGTAATTTTTAAGTAGCTTTTAAAATAGGTAATTTTACTTTTACTCAACTACAATTTGACACAAGTAATTTACTTTGCTACATTGAAAAACTCCCCGTTACTGAGTAAAAAAATAAAATGCTGGGAAAAAACTGTCTGAACTAAAAAGAAAATGATGATATTAAATTAAAATAGCTTCGTTACTCATATTTAATTCCGGCAACATAAAAAAACAAACAGATAAATCGTGCCATTTGGAAAGCTTTTGGTTGGATAACAAGTATAAACATATACCATCCAGACCCTCTATTGGTTTGTAGTTAATGCATGACCTGCACGTCACGTCAAACTCCAGAAGTGCACAAGTGAGAAAGTTGGTAGGAAGACCCCAGTTATGTGTCCAGCTGCAGCAAGGGGCTTCGGAATGGTTGGATGCAAAAACAACTCTTTTTGGATGCGATGCAGCTCAGCAGCACGAGCTAATGGCGTTCAAACATTCACCATCTAATTTGAAAAAGCATACTAAGGTAGACTAATTGTTTCCTAAAGTTATATGTTGATAAGATATTGTAGTAACGTAGTGATGCACTAATTTGTAATGTTTTCCATGGCTTGGCCAAGACATGCCAAGGTTTGCTTGCTAGGTCTAGGCTATGGATTCAGTGTTGTAAGTTTGTTTGGAGAGCGCGTGTGAGCTTTTAATTTTAAGAGTTTAGATGTAGAGGTGGGTAATTTAGGTTCAAAAAGTAAAAATCCATCCATTTTTTTAATTTTGGACCTGGATTACCCACCTTTAGTTACGTGTGAGTTTGGCTCATTCTTTAAGAAATATTCTAGGTTTCAAGCTGAGCTAAGAGAGCGTTGAGAGTAGACTACACTGGCATCAAAGCAAAAGCTTCTACTTTATCGTCTTAGCGCGCCCTGGCCCAACCGGGGGCCAGAAAAATGTCATAATTAATATCTGGCTGTGTTTATGAATAATTATAGGCTCAACACACAATATGCCATATATTGAAGCTTAGAATCTCTGCTTTTCAGTTATCTAGCAGATTTAGCTGTATTTCCTTTTAGAAAATAAACATTTAGGGCGAAATATGCCTATTTATTAAAATATTACTTACAATTTGATATTTGCTTTTTACGTATGTCCATATTTGATTTAATGTGGACATGTTATACATCATTCCAACCGCCTGACTCTCAGGATTACGGAACTGCAAACCATTTCACTGTTTTATACAGTTTTACAGCAGCTTGTGTAATGAATCCCCCTGGGTAACTAGAGGTCACTCAGTCACACACACACAGCCCCCACCAGCGCTTACCGCTCCCTGCTGCTTCAAAATCACTCAAAATAAGTAAATCCATCAATCCATTCGCCAGTAATCCTCATCGTTGTCAAAGCAGTGCTTATAATATAGATTTTCACGCCTTAGTTTATAAGGTTTACAGCTTACTTATGAACATACGCAGAATCAACAGAGTATTCTCTGAAGAAAGACGTGAATCAGACTCTGTCGACTCTGTCGGCCAATCAGGTGCAGCGTTAGGTGGAGACAGAGCTGGGGAGGAGTCTGTAACCCGACACTGTCACTGAGCAGATATAAAGAATACAGAAAAACATTCTTTACTGCAAAATAAGTTATAAAATTAGTAGTTTTTGTTCTTATACATTTTCCAGTACTTTGGAGAAAGAAAGGAATATCCCAGGAGCGGATCACTATAATATCTAACCAGTGAAAGAGAGCAGTTTATAAGTTTACATGGTGAATGTAAACACCTTGTAGCTAAATAAAAAACTGTAAAAACACTTATATAAACACACATATGAATATTTCAATTTAAAATTAAAAATGAGAAAATCTGAAAAGCATCTGTATTTTTTCTTGTTTTTACCATATTTTGAATCTTACATGTTCAATTGTATATTTTAGGTGTTTTCAATAAATTTTGTAATATTAACTGATAAAATTAAACTTCTCTGAATAATTTAATATTAGTGTAAAAAGCTTTAAAATCTCTTTTAGACATTAAACAACACTGAACTAAACTGGAGACATATCAAACTGCCTAGGTTAGCTAACAAGTTAGCTGAGCTGCGCTACGTTACGTGCTTAACCTGCATCCACAAACTGAGTTTACCTTTCTGAAAGTCTTGGTGGTGAGAGAAATGCCTCATAATGTTCGCTGTGTTTATGTTCCGCTAATTTTATCACACATAGTTTGTGCTTTTTTTGTATGATATTTCCTGTTTTTAATGATATTTCCTTAAGTTTTTATTGGGAACATTAAACAATCTGCTAGAATGTTAAAAAAAAAAACATGTAAATAGAAGTTAAAGCATAGCAATGGCAAGTTAAAAAAATAATTATGAACTGTAAATCTATAAAATTATGGTTTATAGTCACCTATATGAATTAAAAGTAACTAAATAACTTTTACTCAAAGTACATTTTAAATTGAGTACTTTCTTACTTTAACTCAAGTATATTTTTAAATGGGTACTTTTACTTGAGTAGAATTTTAGTAAAGTAATGGTAATTTTACTCAATTACAATATTTCAGTACTTTTTCCACCTCTGAATGTAATGGGGTGGAGTGCTACAGGTAGGTGGCACTCCAGCCCAGAGAGTTGTAGAACCCAATGGCAGAACAGTAGATCTCAAAGCAGGTAAACCCAAGAGAAAGGAAAATAATAATAATAATAATAATAATAATAATAATAATAATAATAATAATAATAATAATAATAATAAATATATATATATATATATATATATATATATATATATATATATATATATATTATTGGGCAAATTAGGCCTGGACAATAATTAGATATCAGTATTTATTGTGATAAGACATGTTACAATAACAGTGATATAATTTTTGCGTTGTATCGATATGAATTATTTACAGAATCTGTCACGGACAGGCATTTCACTGCAGAGCTGAACACAATCTAGTCTAGGCTCGGATCCACTCCGCTCCACTCTGCATCTAAAATGTCCCGCGATGAAGCCAAACCGACCCTAACCGAGCAGTTCTGCTACATACAATATTAGCGATTATAGCGATTTTGTAGTTTATGTTGTAACTGAGTTATTTATAGTTGATAAATCCTATAGGTTTGATTATTTTACGGGGATATCATGTTCCTTTTATGTATATGAAGGCTTTTTGCTTTCTTTATCCTGGTTGAAGCATTTTTATTTTGATATGTTATATTTGTATAAAAAAATAAGAAGCCTCTGTTATAATTTAAAGTTATTTATATTGGTAAAATGCATATAGGTTATAGGTTTATGTTTGAAAGGGATGTCATAGTTTTATTTTGCTATATGCAAATAAAAGTGAGCATTGATTTATTTTGACATTTTTTATTATATTAAGAGTTATATAGTATTCTATAGTTTTTGTGAGAGGAGGCTTCAAAAACTTAAATTAAATTTTCAGACAGTAGCAGGTAGTGATTTCCATTGCATTCCATTTATTCCTAGCAGTTTTTCTGAGCCCTTTAAATATTTATATCAATATCGAAATTATATTGTATCGACCAAAATTTGGGAATATATTGGGATATAAATGTTTGGCTATATCGTCCAGCACTAGGGCAAATATATATCTGAGATTTTTTTTTGTTCCAGGTGGGATTATTATACCATAGTGTGAGGAATACACAGTGCTGTAACCTCCAGAATATAAATAATATCTGTTCCTGTTTACTCCACACACGTGAACACACAGCAGCACAAACCCACCCTTTACATCATTGGTGTTGGAACCGGGGGGGATGGGTGGGACATGTCTCACCCAATATTAGAAACAGGTGGATTTGTCCCCCAAAAATGATATCGTTTCACTCAGCTCAGCTGTGCTATTAATGAGGAGTCAGTGACCGCTGTGTTAATTGGAAATCTCTTAGCGCCAATCACAGAGCCGGGTAAGGAATTAAGTTCCGCCTCACAGTAGAAACAGCCAATCAGCTTGCTGCTTTTGTGGCGCACGGAGGAGAGTCAGTGTGCTGGTGGGAGGGAAGCCCCTCCCCCTCGCTGTGAGATTTAGAAGCGGGGTACAGAATCAGCTGATGTTAAAACAGATCTGGATATACAGAGATTTTTCTAAAAGAAAGGTAACGGAGCTAACCATGTAAACTGTGGTGACACTGTTTCTGATAGCTGGTTAAAAAGACACGTCTCTGAATCAAAACACACAGATCAAACCAACTGTGTGCTTAATAAACTGCAGCTGTGTTAGTCAGTTAGCTTAACTTTGGAATTAGATAGATAGGGAGTTAAGGTTTAAGAAAAAATAAACTATATATGTAATGTTCAACTTGCCCTGATGTACCTGATCAGCTAATCACTATTTCATATTCAAACTGTGTTTATTAATTTAAGATCTCAGGACTTACTGTAAGCTACAATGAACAACAATTCATTTAAATAACTAGATATCTAGAAGCTGGATGTAGAGGATAGCCAGAATTTAGTACAGTACTTTATGTTGGTAGTTTAAAGCAGTTTCTTAACCCTGATCTCTGCCCTAAAATTGTGTATTTTCCACCAGATCCAACTGATCAGCTAATAAACAATCCTTTATTGAGTTTACCTGTTAAAATCCCTTAGCCCCTAATGGAGCCTAAATCAATCATTATGTATATCCAGCAGTGTATTAGACACATCATACCACCACTTTTTTAATTTTTTTCTAACAACAGTAATGTAATGTGTTTAGGTTGTAAAGTCACCTTTACTTGGATGTAACTAATAATAAACAGAATAAGGGGAAAAATGGATTATTTGTGATTAAAAGATGTTGTTCTAGGACACTATAGGCTGGGCTTTGGTTCATATTAGCAAATGTGTCCACCCCAGTATCAAACCCGCTCCTATGCTCTTGCTTTACATCATTTAAAAACAGAATACAAAATAAAATAGCATTTCTGTTTTAGTAAATTAGTGGATAACTCACCTTCACAGCGTGAACGAGTATTTAAAAATGTACTAAAACAATAAAACAGGTTTCTATCTAACCACAGCACAAAGACGGTACTGGTGCATGTTCACAATGACGGCCTGTACTGTTACACACCTTAAGACAAGAAGAATAGGACAAAATGATAGAAACACTTCATCACTTGGTGTAAAAATATCTTAAACATCAGAGGAGATGTGATAACAACACTACAACACACACACTCTCTCTTTCTGAACATTAGCAGGCAGTATGAGTGTGTTAGTTTAGAGAAATCACCACACAGTCAGTCTGATGAAAATGTAAAGTTCAGAGTGACTTTTCTCTATGAGCAGTTTCTGCATTTCTAATACTGTGTGTGAGTGTGATTGTGGAGGTTTTCAGCATATTCTATAGAGAGTTGATGAAGCAATGGTTCAGCGATGGCTCGGGGGAACACTGTGCAGAGGACTGATGATCATTCTACACACCACCTCCACACACTGGTACAGACTGTGGGTAGTGGTTCTGATCACTACCCAGAATGGTGTGAGTATACGCAGCTTATTTTACTGAGAGGTGTGTAACTATAAGGAAATAAGAAACATTGAGCTGCTTTTTAATGGATGATTTTTACTCAGATTGCTGCGTAATAGTTAAAAGCAGGGGTGGATCTACTGGGGTGGTAAAGGGCAGCTGCCACCCTAAAAGAAAGCCTTGCCACTCCTGCTGCCACCCCAGTTGGCATCAACGAATTAACCCCTTTCCACACGCCCCCTAGTGGCCATTCCGCCGGGGGAAATTGACTCGGCGGACATTTTGAATAACTGTAAACAAATAAATATATATAGTTTTTGAAGTGAAATCACTCTGATATGATGGAGGACACTCATGCTGTGTGTGTGTGTAGTGGAGTGTGTGTGCAGGGGTGTGTGTGTGTGTAATGGTGTGTGTGTGAAGTGGTTTGTGTGTGTGTGTGTAGTGGTGTGTGTGAGTGTGTGTAGTGGTGTGTGTGTGTGTGTGTGAGTGTGTGTAGTGGTGTGTGTGTGTGTGCAGTGGTGTGTGTGTGTGAAGTGGTTTGTATGTGTGTGCAGTGGTGTGTGTGTGTGTGTGTGTGTGCAGTGGTGTGTGTGTGTGTAGTGGTGTGTGTGTGTGTAGTAATGTGAGTGTGTGTGTGTGTGAGTGTGTGTAGTGGTGTGTGTGTGTGTAGTGATGTGAGTGTGTGTGTGTAGTGGTGTGTGTGTGTGTAGTAATGTGTGTGTGTGAGTGTGTGTAGTGGTGTGTGTGTGTGTAGTGATGTGAGTGTGTGTGTGTGAGTGTGTGTAGTGGTGTGTGTGTGTGTAGTGATGTGAGTGTGTGTGTGTAGTGGTGTGTGTGTGTGTGTAGTAATGTGTGTGTGTGTGTGTGTGTGAGTGTGTGTAGTGGTGTGTGTGTGTGTAGTGATGTGAGTGTGTGTGAGTGTGTGTAGTGGTGTGTGTGTGTAGTGATGTGAGTGTGTGTGTGTAGTGGTGTGTGTGTGTGTGTGTAGTAATGTGTGTGTGTGTGTGTGTGAGTGTGTGTAGTGGTGTGTTTGTGTGTAGTAATGTGTGTGTGTGTGTGTGTGTGTGAGTGTGTGTAGTGGTGTGTGTGTGTGTAGTGATGTGAGTGTGTGTGAGTGTGTGTGTGTGTGTAGTGGTGTGTGTGTGTAGTAATGTGTGTGTGTGTGTGTGAGTGTGTGTAGTGGTGTGTGTGTGTGTAGTAATGTGTGTGTGTGTGTGTGTGAGTGTGTGTAGTGGTGTGTGTGTGTGTAGTGATGTGAGTGTGTGAGTGTGTGTGAGTGTGTGTGTGTGTATGTGTGTGTTAAAATACAGAATTGTTCCTTATTTGGTAACTAAATATTGAACCAATACAGGATTTGTTCCGTATTTCCATCAGTGTCCAATCC
Organism: Astyanax mexicanus; assembly: GCF_023375975.1. NCBI lineage: Eukaryota > Metazoa > Chordata > Actinopteri > Characiformes > Acestrorhamphidae > Astyanax > Astyanax mexicanus. The sequence goes on from NW_026040041.1 coordinate 6,776,037, forward strand.
ACATTTTACACACATCAATACCCTCCTCCCTCTGCTCCACCCCCACCAACACACACACCCCATAGTGGCCATTCCACCGGGGGAAATTGACACACACACTGCACACGCACACACACACACCACTATATACACACACACACACACACACCACTGCACACACACACATACACACACACACACACCACGTGTGCGTGCGTGTTTAGTGGTGTATGTGTGTGTAGTGGTGTGTATGTGTGTGTGTGTTTGTGTGTGTAGTGGCGTGTGTGTGTGTGTAGTGGTGTGTGTGTGAGTGCAGTGGTGTGTGAGTGCAGTGGTGTGTGTGAAGTGGTTTGTGTGTGTGTGTTTGTGTGTTTATGTGTGTGTGTAGTGATGCGTGTGTGTAGTGGTGTGTGTGTGAGTGCAGTGGTGTGTGTGAAGTGGTTTGTTTGTGTGTGTGTGTGTGTGTGTAGTGGTGTGTGTGTGTAGTGGCGTGTGTGTTTGTGTATAGTGGTGTGTGTGTGTGTGTGTGTGTGTGTAGTGGTGTGTGTGTATGTGTTTGTGTGTGTAGAGGTGTGTGTGCGTGTGTGTGTGTGTGTATGTGTGTGTGTGTGTGAGAAGGTGAGATGCTCTGTTTGTTGTATTTTGATGATCTTACTTCAGTTTCTCCAGTTTACAGTGTGAACTCTTCAGTCCAGCAGAGAGCAGCTTCACTCCTGAATCCTGCAGATTATTATAACCCAGGTCCAGATCTCTCAGAGTTGAGGAGTTTGAGCTGAGAACTGAGGCCAGATCTGCACAGCTTTTATCTGATAGATTACAGCTCCACAGCCTGAGAGAGAAATGATAATCCATTAGAAACACTGACATATAAACACACACCCCTATTAGTATATATTTGAGATAATTATGCTTTATTCCATAGTAGTTATACAATCTTTTTTTAATTAAAATACATCTAGTAAATATATATATATTGTGTAGAACAGTTCATGTAAAAATATTATACTATTATTTACTGAATTAAAATGAGTGAAGCTGAAGATGTTTTACATATTTAAGAAATGTTTAACATGTTTCCCTTCCTTTACTATAAACAATAATATGCACATGAATACATATACATATCCTCCACACACACAAACTAACTCTAATTTCTTTATCAATAAATTGGTTACAGATTATTTTCAGTGATTATTTCATCAATTATTAAAGCAAGACATGATCATTCATTTAGCTGAATCTCACACACTGCAGATTAAACTAACACTGAACTTAAATTCAGATAAACAGACATGCATGTACTTCTGATAAAGAGCTCAGAATAGAACACTTTCCCACAGAGAACATGCTGCTCAGTGTATTTCTCTTTATGAGGGTGAAATTAGAATAAGATTTTTTAGTATTGTTAAGTGAGAGATCTATATTTATGTGCACATGGTCAGAGGTAGTTTTATTAGTTTAGGGTTTAAATGATTCTGTTGAACCACACTTCAAAAGCAATGTCTGATTTTCTTTTTTTTTGACCCACCACCACCCCCCCTCTTCAGAGGACTATGAATACTTTTTGTTTATTCATTTATTTGTTTAATTTATATATACATATATATACATTTAATATAGTTGGGGGTTCAGGGTTGTAGGGAGTGAGATGCAGGAAGTGGGTACAGGGGGAGAAAAACAAACAAACAGAGAAAGAAAAAAAGAAAAGAGAAAAAAATAGGAAAGAAAGAGACATACATATATACACAAAAATATAGCTAAACAGAAAACAGAATCATGAAGTTACATGCAATTTTAACAGATGGTTTTGCTGCGTTTTATCTTTTGTGGGATTATTGTGATTTACTGTAATGTTTGAATTAGATGTGTCCAAATTGGGTCTTGTGGGGGAAAATCAACATTTATTCCATGTATTCCTGATTTACTTCATGTATTCATAATCAATTATACTGATTATTCCTGTTAATCATTCAATATTCATCCTGTTAATCATTCAATCAGTATTTTATCATTGATTTCATGTGAACTTTGTATTCTCTGCTCCTGGGACATTACAGGCTCAGATTTGAGGGTTAAAGGAATGGAAGTTGAGGTCTGCCCGGAGACAGTTTTCGTCATAATAAATGGAGTTTTCTGATTTATGCATTATTCTCTCCTAAAGGAATGGAAATCAAGTTTTGCCTGGAAACTGTTTTGTCATAGTAAATAGAGCTTTCTGATTTATGAATTATTCTCTCCTAAAAAGCTTATCATCTGGTATACGTGCGGTTTCTGTTCCTCTTTCCATATTTGGTAGGGACCTGTTCCAAAACAGATCACGAGGGGACATTACCTCATGTACAAACGAGGACTGTATAAAATGCCGAGGGTAGTCAGACTTAGGGGGGCTCCGATCTTTCTGACTACTGAGAGATTCTGTCAACAACAAATTGTACTTTTATTAAGTTTTCTTAGGTTCTAAACTGTCTCACTCCTTAACCCCCCTTTTTCCCTATACACTCCTAACCTTTTGCCCCTCACCCTTATCTCTCACATCTCTCCTTTGTTTAACATAAGTTGATAGAGACACCCCCAATGATGACACCCCCCACATACTCCTCCATAAACCCTTACCCTTTCTCCCCCTGCTGTGTTCAAAGCAGTTTCTCCTGTATGTAAAGTCCTGCTAAAATGTCTTAGTGGCTCAGTCTAGTTGAGTCTCACTCAGTTCAGTCAAGCTCAGTCTAGATGAGTCTCGGTCAGAGAGTCTCACACAGACAGTAACAGACAGACAAGTCATATGGACTAGTCAGGCGGACACAGAGGGAGCAACGACCAACTAAGCTGTGCCCGTGTAGATTTTCTGTCTGCACGAGAATAAACTCAAGTCATCTCTCAAGCTGTCTCCTGATTCCTGATTCTGACTCCTGATTCCTGAAGGCCGAATTTCTAACAACTTGGTGCCGTGACCCGGATGGCTACTGAAACCTACTTGGTGAGTAAACGCCATTTCGAACTGAAGAGAAATTTTGGCTGGATAAAATAGGAGTCAGTAACTGTTATCCTCTCTGAAGTGAGAGATGCTTGTTTGTTACTGCTAGATCAGAATTAGTAACTGTTATCCTCTCTGAACTGAGAGATGCTTGTTTGTTACTGCTAGAAGATCAGAATTAGTAACTGTTTTCCTCTCTGAACTGAGAGATGTATGTTTGTTACTGCTAGAAGATCAGAATTAGTAACTGTTATCCTCTCTGAACTGAGAGATGTTTTGTTTGTTACTGCTAGAAGATCAGAATTAGTAACTGTTATTCTCTCTGAACTGAGAGATGTTTTGTTTGTTACTGCTAGAAGATCAGAATTAGTAACTGTTATCCTCTCTGAACTGAGAGATGTTTTGTTTTGTTACAACTGTAAACTTAGGATTTGTTACTGGGATCCTCTCTAACAAAGAGAAACGTTTTACTTAGTTAGAGTTGAAACTTACTGCTGTAGTCCTCTGTGAAGAACAGTTTGTTGGTATCTGCTGGTAGTGTCTTTGTTTTGCTATTGTTTCAGAAAGCTTGGTTTTGTTCTCTTGTTTTCTCACCATGTCTGCTAAAGGCCAAAACATTCAGAATCTTGCTAAACCTCTTAACTATAAAAGCAGCACCTTAGTTAAGGGAGGGACTGAAATGCCACAATGGTCTGATTCTGATTTTGAAAGCGTAATCAGTGACATTAGGAAGAAACATATTTGTGAGCAAAAGTTAACTCAGTACTTTTCATCCAAAGGTTTCTCTGCTGATAGAGAATGGACTCTTGCTGAGTGTAAAACAGCTTTAGGTTACAGCCTCAAGCACAACTCAGTTAAGGAATGTCTTTTTGTTATTAAGCATTACTGGGAATGCAAGTTGAAATCTATGGATGAAAAGTTAAAAGAAGCAGAAGGAAAGGTCTTAGAACTAGCGAGTGCAGAAGGCATAAAACTGCTACCAAACATGCCCAAAGCACATGTAAACAACTGCAGCAAACACTGACAGAAGTTGAACAGCTACATGCCAAGAGTAAGTCAAAATCAAGGCCTCAGTGTTCTCTCCCTGTTGCCCCTACTCCAGGTCAGCCGTGTTACAAAGAGGATGGAAATCCTCAAGTAACAGTCAGGCTGTCTCCTGAATTGTCTGAGAGTGACCTCTCTGATGGGCCACAATCTGTGTCATCAGATAAAGATTCTGACCATGCTACTGGTAAAACACACTTTCCAATCTGTGTTAAAATGAGACCTGTAACTGTTGTATCCTCTGAGGTACTTAATAGGAGAAATGCAGGTGGTGAAACCAGACTAGAAATTGGGCACGTTCCTTTAGATGCAGCAACTTTGGACACAATATCCAAAGAGTTTAAACCTCTGAGGGAAATGGGGCTCGACTTCATTGACCTCATGCATAAGAAAAGGAATCTGTACTCACTACATCCCAATGATGCAGTAGCAATTGCTAGCCAAGTTCTTAACATCACAGATGGTAGAGAACTTGCTAAAAAGGTGTTGAATGCTTTGGGTGACAAAGGCCAGAACCATGACAAAGGCTGGGAAGCTTTTGATGACTGGATTAAATGCAAATACCGTAAAACCACTGATTGGGGGCAGATTACCAACTGCAGACATAGAAAGGGAGAGTCTGCCGCAGACTTCTGTGAGAGGCATGGGCGCAGATGGCACTGGGGACGGGGGGGACATGTCCCCCCCAGATTTATAGTGACCTCATCCGAAATCTAGCATCTACAAGCATAAACGTTGGGGTTTTAATTTAATTAACTGTACGTTTGTGGAATTCTGTGTTCCACGATGCCCTCGTTTTTAAACTAGGAAGCGTTCAGTTCAGAGGTTACATTGTTCGGAGCTCCATGATCCAGTTCCAATGTAAATTTAACGCACCTTCTCAAGTCCGGGGTTCTAAGGAGCTGGTAACTGCCTGTAGACTACAGACACAGGCAGTTCCCAGCTCCTTACGGTACGTGTCCACTGGCACTTTTTTTCAACGCAATCCGCTGCGCTGGATCTCCTTGCTCGTTTTTGAATTAAAATGAAGCAACAGAAGTAGACAGTCATAAGTTTAATATTTTTATTTTTTTACCAACCTCACTGTAACCTATAGCTCTATAAATCCATATTCTGCCGCTTTCAGCTTCTCTTCTGTGGTTGAAAGGCGCCTGTTCTGTGTGTGTGTGTGTGTGTGTAAGAGGCTTGTGTGGGTGTGAAGACGCAGCCTGCTCTTCCCTCATTGGCTGGACGCAGCCTGCTTTTCCCTGATTGGCTGGACTGGACACAGTGCGGCGGCCGGATTTATTTGAATAAAGTTGAGCCGGAGGGCGGAGCTGCGTTAAACGCAACGCAACCCGGCATGCACCGAGGCATGCAGCGGCTCTCTCCATTGATTTATGTATGATGTTATTATGATGTTATTTTAGTAAGCAGTCGCTGTTAACTGAAATTATAAGATGTAAAATGTTAACATTGTCTTCCTGGTCTTGCCTAGGCTGTAGCAATGAAGAAACAAAAAACAATAACATATAACAATAAAAATATTCTAAAGTTTATTGCAGCATATATATATATATATATATATATATATATATATATATATATATATATATATATATATATATATATATATATATATATATGATTTTACAGCTTGGTCCCCCCCAGTTCAAAATTTCCATCTGCGCCCCTGGTGAGAGGTTTGAAAGAGTTTTTCTGCGCCATTCAGGTATCAGCCAATACAGTGCTGGTAACATCAACAATACAACTGATGGTCCCCATTTTAGACAGCTGGTTGAGTCACTACAAACAGATCTTAGACAAGCTCTGGTGACTGCTGTTCCAAACTGGAGAAAAACTAAGTGGGTTGATCTTAAGAATCAACTGGACCGTTTGGATGTGGATCTTGAACCAAACCATGTTCCTGCATCCATACACATCCTCACAGAGAATGGATCAAACTTGGGTCCAACTCAAACATTCACTAATCAGAAAAAAGAGTGCCACTACTGCCATAGAGTTGGTCACTTTTCTCGAGTTTGTCGTAAAAAGCAGGCAGATAGACGCAAAATGGGTGCTAGTTCTAGAGAAAGCACAATGGGAAATTCTTTTGGTGGGTTCTCACAGGGAAGCCCAGCTGGGATTTCCCAAGAACAGATATCACTGATAATCAAGACTTTACAGGGTGTCACAGGGCAGTTATCTTTGATATTCAGTGCTCTACAGGGAGTCACAGGGATTTCAACAGTTTCTCCTGCTTTGGCTTAAGCTAATTTGTCCTGCTACTTAAGCTCATATTTGTACTATAGGTTGTTAAGAACTGATTTTGTTGGTTTTAAATCACAAAGTAGAATCTTAAGTTTCTTATGAACACAAGTTGAATTTACCATCCAGGTTGAGCTTACCATAAGCTTAGTAGCATGTTAATATTATCTTATTGAGATTTGAAGGCACTTCTCGAACAGTTTTATTTTGTTTTGTTTTCAGTCCTGATTAAGTTATGTTGTGTTGCACAATTTTTGAGATAATGCACCAAACAAAGTTTTTGCAGACTTTAGGTGATGTAGTTATTGCATTTAGATAAAATGAACCACTATACGATCAATTTAAAATAGTTATACACTGAATAAACCACTATACGATCAATTATAAGATTCAAGTTTTATATTCTTTTCAGCTACAACCTGTAGTTTGAGTTCCTGATCTGTGGAACTCTGAGTATGGCTGAACTGATATGTTGAAAGTGATCCAGATGGTTTCTGGATCAAAGGGGAAGCTAACACTAGCTTTAAAAGCACAATTTGGTCACAGTAGGGTAAACTTCCGACAACTAACGGGATTAGAGCAAATGTCTTGTTATTTCTGGTCAATGGGTCATGGTGAGGAAACATGAAAAAATCTATTTAGATGAGAATGTCTCATTGGGTTTTGTTAGTTTCTGCTTGCTCCCCAAAACTGAGATCTAGGGTCAGTAAAAGAAGAAGTGGGTAATAGTACAGAGTCCCGAGGAAGAACCATGATTTCTATTTTCATGGGGGTTACCCTTTGGGATGAAGATTTCAACACACTGTACATTATCATAGCAGCCTCTTCTGAGGGACAGACAGTGGGGATAAGCAGATAAACTACAAAAAAAGACATAATCAACATCAATGAACAATTTACTGCTCAATGTTTCCTCTGTTACAGATCTGTTGGAGCCAGACAGTGCTCCAGCCAATCCAGCATGGCGAGAACAATTTGTGAAGTGTCGGACGCAAGCCTCAACAGTTGAAGAGACAACTGATGTTCAAAGTGGACTTCCCAGATGGCCTGCCTTTCACCGACATTGAAGCAATCGCCATGGACATCCACACACACACACACACGCACACACAATGTGGCTGCTCAAAAGCTGAAGTTGTGATGTAAGAGGAGACATCACCACATGGGAGCAAGCCTCTTGGAAAACCATGGACAACTACTGAAACTTTCTTCATTATTCTTCAGGAAAATGTTTGGGACCAAGTAACAGCCATAAACAGATCCAATACTTGGTTACATCAACTTTTCTGACAATTATGGTACAGTTACAGTTGTATAGTTACAGCTCTTTAATTGTTTATACAAATGACAATTTATTGTACATAGTTTTGTGATTCTCCATGTTGGGAGAATCAGAGGGAGCAATGAGAGATTCTGTCAACAACAAATTGTACTTTTATTAAGTTTTCTTAGGTTCTAAACTGTCTCACTCCTTAACCCCCCTTTTTCCCTATACACTCCTAACCTTTTGCCCCTCACCCTTATCTCTCACATCTCTCCTTTGTTTAACATAAGTTGATAGAGACACCCCCAATGATGACACCCCCCACATACTCCTCCATAAACCCTTACCCTTTCTCCCCCTGCTGTGTTCAAAGCAGTTTCTCCTGTATGTAAAGTCCTGCTAAAATGTCTTAGTGGCTCAGTCTAGTTGAGTCTCACTCAGTTCAGTCAAGCTCAGTCTAGATGAGTCTCGGTCAGAGAGTCTCACACAGACAGTAACAGACAGACAAGTCATATGGACTAGTCAGGCGGACACAGAGGGAGCAACGACCAACTAAGCTGTGCCCGTGTAGATTTTCTGTCTGCACGAGAATAAACTCAAGTCATCTCTCAAGCTGTCTCCTGATTCCTGATTCTGACTCCTGATTCCTGAAGGCCGAATTTCTAACACTACTCTCATTCTCATTTATTTGCTTTGCTGAAATTCCTTTTGCAACTTCAAAATAAAAACCTTCTCTTTTTGGCATCCCGGCTCGTTGACTGTCATTTGTCGATTTCCACGACAGTCTGAATCTGTGTTTTGGTGGATTCTGAGTGTCTAGAGAGAGATAGTCTGTTAGTAGATTTTTCCAGTGATTGATGTTAATGTTATTTTTGTTTTCCAGTTTATGAGGATGATTTTCTTGGCGATGACTCGCGACATTAAGATTATTCTATTGTTTTGTGGTGTTGTGTTAGTGGTTGGTGTAACTCCTAGTAGGCAGAGTGATGGTGTTGGGTGGATTTGGGTGGTGAGGGCATGAGATAGGAGGGTAATAACTTCTTTCCAGAACTGGTTAACGGGTGTGCAGTGCCACATAGCGTGGATATTATTATCAACTGTGTTTTGATTTCAGTGTGTACAAATTGGTGAGTTTGTGAATCCCATTTTATACATGTTGTGTGTGGTGTACTGAACTCTGTGAATAACTTTATACTGGATGAGTTGTAAATTAGTGTTTTTGATCATGTTGTGATTATTATTACACACCTGGACCAAGAAATCAACATTAGGAGTTAATGATAAATTTTCTTCCCATTGTTTGCACTGTAAGCTAATAGTAAGATTCAATTTATATATTTTATATATTTTGGATAATATTTTATTTGTTGTAGTAATGCTAAGAAATTCTGAAATTGGTGTAGGCAGGTCTAATGTGATTTGGTTGATTTTTGAACAGATGATTGATCTTAACTGGTGGTATTGTAAAAATTGAGTTCTCCCAATGCCGTATTTCTGGGTTAATTGTGGTAGTGACATTAAGGTGGTATTGTGATACATGTGTTTGAGGTGTGTGATCCCCTTTTCAATCCAAGGTGGGTAGTTTAGTGTTTTTTTATTGATGATAAAGTCCGGGTTGTTCCAGATGGGTGAATGACTGGTTGGTGTGAGTACAGAGTTTGTTATCTTGTGAAAATAATGGTGGGAGTTTGGTGCCTCTAGGCCGCCATGCGATTTTGAGTTCTGTAATGTGGTGAGTTTGATTCTGGGTGGTTTATTTTTCCAGTAATATTCAGTTATTGTGGTATTTAGAGTTTAAAACCAGGTGGGTGGGGGCTGAATGGGAATCACTGAAAATAAATAATTGATTTTTGGTAATACTGCCATTTTAATTGTAGCAATTCTGCCAGCAAGTGAAAGGGTAAGTGTTGTACAACCGCGGAGATCATCACTTATTGTTTTATTTAATGAGTTGAAATTGAGTTTGAACAACTCTAGGGGAGACCCTCACACCCAGATATGTAAATTAATGCACATGGGGATGCGTAGTGGTTTCAGTTTAACATCAGGTTTATTTATGCTTATTGGGAGAACTGCATATTTTGACCAATAGATTGAATACTCTTATATTTTTGAATAATTTCCGATTGTTTGGATTGTTTCTTTTATTGAAATAACTGTTTTTTGTAGAAATAGTAAGATATCACCTGCATATAGACTGATTTTATGTTGCATGTTGGGTGTTTGGATTCCTTTAATGTTTGTATTTTGATGTATCGCTGCTGCTAGCAGTTCTATGAAGATAGAGAATAGATAAGGAGAGAGTGAGCATCTGTCACCATAAACAGGTAAAAAGACTGAATGCAGACGCAGACTGGGTTTATTCAAATAAACAATCCAAAAGACAGGCACGGGTCGAATCACAGGCAAACAGGGTATTCAGAGGAAAAGGCTGAGACGAAGTAAATAAACAAGGCTAGAGGTCAGACTACCAGAAAAACAATACGAATATAATGCTCAGAGCTTAGAGTTCAAATGAAATGCTAAGACTTCGCAGAGAGTCTCTTAACTGGAGCTCCTTTATAGAGCTGGTAATAGAGTTCAGGTGCTCAGGGTGGGGCCGGTGATTAAAACTACGGTGAAGCCAAGCGCTGTTGGGCAGGAGAGGGTGGAGTCGGCGGGCTGACAGCATCCTTGTCTAGTCCCCCGGTGTAGTGTGAAAGGTTGAGATATTACCCCATTGGTGTTGACTGTGGTCTTAGGTGCAGTGTATAAAATCTGTATCCAATTAATAAATGATTCTCCAAACCCGAGTTTGTGCAGTGTGGTGAATAAGAGTTTCCAGTTCACTCTATCAAAGGCTTTCTCTGCATCCAGGGTTACAACTGCTGTTGGTATGTTCTGGTGAGAGGTGTAATCTATTATGTTCACTAATCTGCACATATTGGTGGATGAATGTCGACCCTTGAGGAATCCAGTTTGATCAGGATGTATTAAATTATGGATTATTGTTTCTATTCTGTTGGCCGGAGCCTTGCTGATTATTCTTGTGTCTGTATTTATTAATGATAATGGTCTGTAGCTGGATGGTAGGGTAGGGTCTTTGTTTGGTTTAAGGTGAAGGGAGATGATTGCAGTATTCATGTTTGTTGGTAGTTTTGCATTTTGTTTAATTTCTGATATCATTCTGTAAAACAGTTGAGATAGGGATGACCAAAAGTGTTTATAAAACTCAGCAGGGAATCCATAAGGTCCTGGTGCTTTATTGTTAGGAATGTGTTTTGGGGCTTTGTAGAATTCTTCTGGAGATAATGATATTTCAAGTGTATGTTTTTGGTTTTTGGGTAATTTAGGCAGTTTGATGTGGTCCAGGAAGTTACTGATTTCATCTAAGTTGGTTTCGTTGCCTGATGAATAAACATTTAAAAAAATCTTTAAAGGTGTCGTTAATTTCATCAGGTCTCTGTACTATTTTCCCTGCTGACTTTTTTTATGGTTGGAATAATTGTTTTTTTCTTTACTATGCTTAATGAGGTTTATTAAATATTTTCCAGATTTATTTGAGTATTCAGTGTCTTAATCTTCACAATAGGAATATAGTTATATATAGGAAGTTTTTTTGCTTTTCTTTAGAGGGGTTATTTATGATATTTTTTTCAAATTCTTTCATTTCTAATTCGAACTTTACCTCAGGTTCTGTTTCTTTCTTCTTTTTAAATGTAGCATATTACATAATTTTTCCTTTTAGAACCGCTTTGCCAGTCTCCCATAAAAGTGTTGGTGATGTGTATGGAGAATCATTTATTTCTAGGAACGATACCCACTCTCTTTTTATATAGCTGTCGAATTCTTGATCATTAAGTAGTGATGTGTTAAAGCACCATCTAAAGGTCTGTTTATGTTGTTGGTTTGAATTCCATATCATTGAGACAGGTGCATGGTCACTTATTGTGATAGGGTGAATTTATATATGTACAATGTTTGAGAAAATTGAATTAATAATTAGTAAATAATCAATGCGTGAATATGATTTATGTACTGCTGAGTAAAATGTGAATTCTTTGGTTGTTGGATGATTTTGTCGCCACCCATCACCAAGACCAAAATCCTGCATGTACTGTTTTATTATTTCAGTGGAATTCCAGTTGCGTGTGTTCTGAGTATGAGCTGATCGGTCTAAAGATGAATCTATAACTGTATTAAAATAGTGAGGAAATTTGTGTAAAAAAAGTCATGAAAAAATGAGGGATTGTCAATATTTGGTCTGTAGATGTTAGCAATGGTAAAAGTGTGGTTGTTAATGGTGATATTTATGATGATAAATCGTTCATCTGGGTCTGTGATTGTAGTATTGTATAATCAGCTGTGGTGTGTCTCCATTAATGAGCACCCAACCGGCATCAGTACAGCCAGGGCGCGATTTCCTTATCTCTGTACAGCTGACCATCTACATAGAGTTTATTGATGGAGAGAACTGCCCTTTTTCCATTTTGTATGAGCTGTTTTCTCGGGGGTACTGGTCGTTTTTTTTTTTTAGTTCTTTTCCTTTGCTGAGTTGTTTGTGTTTATAGTGTTCCACTTTTGCTACAATGGGTCTGGGGCGTTTGTATTGTGAGTTTATTCCTCCCATGTGCTGCACGCGGTGAAAGGTTATGGTGTTGGCTGTTTCAGGTGGGTGGGTTTTTTTGTTTGGAGATTATCTCTCATACTGCGAGCTTGTAAGTCGAGTACTGTCCGTTTCATTTTCTTGATAACAGATGAGAGTTGGTTTCTGATGGTGTTTATATTGTGCTGTAGTGTTTTGTTCTCCTTTGCCAGAGACGTGACCTGCTCCTGGCTGAACTCCAGGTTTTCACGCAGCGCCTGGAACTCTTTATGCAGGATCTCCACTAGTGAGATCCTCGTATCCAGAGTAGCGAGCTTGGAGTCGATGGAGATGAGGATTTCACGAACCTCTGTGTGGGACGGGGGCTTCTGTCCCTCCGAGTCTCCAGGTGAGCTGGGAGGACGTGGTCTTTTAGAGGTAGGAGTTGACCTCATTTTTTTCTTTTTTGTCCGAGCTCATGCTGCAGAACAGGTTGTAGTACTCCTCAATGAGTTCTTCTAGCGCTTACAGGCTTTGGTTTTGGTTGTTGTTTATTTGAAGAGAAAAAAAGTATACGTATTCTGAAGCTTCCAATGTTTGTTTTGGTTAGTCACTGTGGGCTGCCATCTTGCTGATCGCACTCTGTCTCGTGAGAGGGTAGCGTTACAGCGTCATCAGCCTGTCTCTGAATAATCTAATGTCTGATTTTCATTAGGTTTAGTATTTTTACGTTTATTACTTTTTTCAGTTTAAAGATATACAGTTGTAAGAAACAGTACATGAACGTTTTGGGATTTATTTGGATTTCTGTATAAATTGATCGTTAAATGTGTTCTGATCTTCATCTAAGTCACAACAATAGACAAACACACTCTGCTTAAACTGATACCACACAAAAAATGATATGTTTGCATGTTTTTTTGAGCACATGTTAACATTCACAGTGAGGGGAAAAAGTATGTAAACCTTTGGATTTAATAACTGGTTGATCCTCCTTTGGCAGCAAAAACCTCAACCAAACGTTTCCTGTCACACCTGCAGATCAGACCTGCAGAACAGTCGAGAGGAATTTTGGATCATTCCTCTTTATTAAACTGTTTCATTTCAGCAATAATATTCTCAGGATATCTGGTGTGAATCGCTCTCTTGAGGTCATGATGCAACAACAGCATCTCAATTGGGTTCAGGAGGTCAGGATTCTCCAGACGGCCCAGTAATTTCTTCTGTTAAAGCCGTCTGGTTGTGGATTTACTTCTGTGTTTTGGGTCGTTGTCCTGTTGCATCATCCATCCTGTTGAGCTTCAGTTGGTGGACAGATTGACTGATGGAAGTTTTCCTGCTAAATGTCTTGGTAAACTTGGTAATTAATTTTTCTGTTGATGACGGCAATCCGTCCAGGCCCTGAGGCAGCAAAGCAGCCCCAAACCATGATGCTCCCTCCACCATGTTTCACAGTTGGGATGAAGTTTTGATGATAGTGTGCTGTGCTTTTGTTGTGTGTTCCTTAGAAACAACTCTATTTTGGTTTCATCTGTCCACAGTATATTTAGCCAGTACTGCTGTGGAACATCCAGGTGCTCTTTTGCAAACTTCAAATGTGAAGCAATGTTCTTTTTGGTAGCTTACTCAGTGGTGTCCTCCCATGAACTCCATTCTTGTTTAATGTTTTCCTTATTGTAGATTTGTCAACAAAAATGTTAGCATGTGCCAGAGATTTCTTCTGCTGACACTCTAGGATTCTTCCTCACCTCATTGTTAATTCTGTGCTGTGCTCTTGCAGTCATCTTTACAGGACGACCACGCCTAGCTTAACTTTCTCCATGTCCATCTCCATGTCTTACCATGAACAGCAAGGCTTTTAGAGAGACTTTTGTAACCCCTTTCAGCTTCATGCAAGTCAACAAGTCATGCAAGTCAAGGTCTTCTGAGATTTCTTTTGTGCGAGGCATGATTCGCATCAAGCAATGCTTCTTAACAACAGCAAACTCAAAACTAGTGTGTTTTTTATAGGGCAGGGCAGCTTTAACCAACACATCCAATCTCATCACATCCTGCCTCCAATTAGCTCTTAGAAAAGTCATTAGACTAAGGGTTCACATACTTTCCCCCCTCACTGTGAATGTTAACATGTTGTGTTCAATAAAACCATGCAAGCATATCATTTTTTGTGTGATATTAGTTTAAGCAGACTGTGTTTGTTTATTGTTGTGACTTAGATGAAGATCAGAACACATTTAACGACCAATTTATGCAGAAATCCAAGTAATCCCAAAGGGTTCATATACTGTTTGTTGCAACTGTATCAACATTGTGACTAAATGAATTGCAACTATTGTGTTTTTATCTTATTTTAACTGAAGTTTACCAACGATTTTGTTCAAGTGTGCACATATTTAAGTTTACCTTTACTGTAACTAAGAAAACTTCCCTTTGAATAAAAAGTCTCACAGTTTCACTGTTAATAGAGTGGTTATCTCATGGCTACATCTTGAAAACCTACTTTTGCAACTTTAAAAAATATATTTCTCAATATTTAATTGGATGGGGATGATCAATAAATATTATAAACATTACAGCTAAAAAATGTAGGAGGAAAAGGAGTAGGATCTTAAAATAATTTCTCTCTTTATATAAAAAATAAAACAGAAATGGAAGAGGAAAGAATAATCAGAGCTCACCTTTTTAGGAGTGTTTAAGCACCTGCTAATTGAGGGTCAACACCCATAAGAATAAAAAGTCATGTTTTGATGTTTTTCTAAAAGAATGTTGTATTTGCTAAGCTGAAAAAAATCGAAAGTATATGGTAAAACAATGTTTTTACAACAAAAACACAGCAGTACCCCATTCCCTCCAAAACTATATTTTTCACTTTGTCTCCACTTCTCTACCTGGTTTCTTGACCGAGCACACCTGCTTAATTTAATTTGCATAAGAGATTATGTTTGTGTGTGTGTGTGTGTGTGTGTATGTGTGTGTGTGTGTGTGTGTGTGTGTGTGTGTGAAGGTGATATGCTCTGTTTGTTGTATTTTGATGATCTTACCCCAGTTTCTCCAGTTTACAGTGTGGATTCTTCAGTCCAGCAGAGAGCAGCTTCACTCCTGAATCCTGCAGTTTATTATT
This sequence comes from Astyanax mexicanus, assembly GCF_023375975.1. Classification (NCBI taxonomy): domain Eukaryota; kingdom Metazoa; phylum Chordata; class Actinopteri; order Characiformes; family Acestrorhamphidae; genus Astyanax; species Astyanax mexicanus. Next base: position 6,791,227 of record NW_026040041.1, read on the forward strand.
ACTCAGGTCCAGTTCTCTCAGAGTTGAGGAGTTTGAGCTGAGAACTGAGGCCAGACCTGCACAGCTTTTCTCTGATAGATTAGACCCATACAGCCTGAGAGAGAAATGATAATCCATTAGAAACACTGAACTTATGGACGGTCTACAAGCTGAGCTGCGTGTGCTAAGATCCGCAGCGTTTCCTGAGCCTGCTGGCTGGAAAAGGGCTCCCCGCAAGCGGTGCATGAGGAGCCGGAAGCACGGTAAAAGAGCTGGAGTCTGCGCTAAGCTAATGGCTGACTCCAGCCAGCCAGCCAGCCCATTCATCCTGCTCTCCAACGCAAGAAGCAAGTGACAACCTCAGAACAGCTAGAGCCAAGCTCTCTCTGGGCATCAGAGAGGCAAAGCGCACCTACACAAAGAAAATCCACGCCCACTTCCAGGACACTGCTGATACTTGGCGCATGTGGCAGGACATCCAGGCCATCAGCAACTACAAGACACCTTCACCTGCTTGTAACAGTGATCCCTCTCTTCCAGATGTGCTGAACAACTTCTAGGCAAGGTTTGAAGCACAGAACCACAAGACTGCAAGGAAGACCACACCTCTTCCAAACGATCAGGTACTGTGCCTGTCCTCAGCTGATGTGCGGAGAACTCTAATCAGAGTCAACCCACAGAAAGCCCCAGGACCAAACAGCATATCTGGCAGAGTGCTCAGAGGATGCGCAGAACAGCTCGCAAATGTACTCACAGACATTTTTTAACATTTCTCTAAGTAATGCATTCGTGCCAACGTGTTTCAAGACGACCACTATCGTCCCTGTGCCAAAGAATTCTCGAGAGTCCTGCCTTAATGACTACCGTATCATTGCACTTACCCCCATAATCACGAACTGCTTTGAGAGGCTGGTCATTAGGCACATAAAAAACTGCTCCCCACCTCACTGGCCTTCACGATAATAATGGTATTTTTTTTTACTCAATAGGATTTCGCCACATCGCAATATTGTGACTTGTGCTTGCAGCTCGCAAATTAAACATGATCAACAGCGGAGAGAGCGGTAGTGCTCACACTGAGGGTGATTTAGTTTAGTTCCTAGATTTAGTAGCTAAATGGGGAGGACTGGATGAGGAATTTATTTCGATCTGAAGGAAAGGTTAGTGGTGACAGCAGCTGATCACGGTCGAGTAGAGCAGCCCGATGACTGAGATGTAGACTGAAAGCAGCTCCGCTCCCGCTGTCCTGCATCAGCTCTATTTCAGACCCAGATATGGGTGATTCAGCACAGCGCCGCTGTTCTGTTGATTTCTATAAGAAAAGCTACTTTAATAAAACAGCAGGCAGGATATGGAGTATGGCTGAGTTAGAGAATACTCCCAGCTGAAGTACAGGTAGGATATCTGACGGGCTTAAAGCAGTAAATCAGGGTAAATATAAGCTAAGGGTTATATATTTTTATTCTTTTTTTTTTTACTTGAAACGCTCTTTCAAACAATACTCCAGTTATTTTATATTATATAATCCGCTCAAGGAAAACAAAATTAGTATAAAAACACATGTAAACATTTAAAAAACGTGGTTCGGCACATGCGCAAAGACGCTGAGTAGCACATGTTGACGGGTAGCACAAATCTGTGCAATAATGCTGCTGCATTTGCTTACTCATTATTAATTGTTTTATTTATTGGTTTGAGTAGTTGGTATTAGTTATAGGTCACATTTTGCATGTGTTTGATCAGGACTGATACTAATATTTTTAACCTGTTTTGGAACCGTCCCTCGTTCTACAGGCACGACGGGATCCATCCAAGCAGGCTCGGTTCACAGATTTTAGGGCACAACATATTTTACTCTGTTTAAACCTTAGATGACTGCCTAAACATGAGAATACTCATTTAATTTTACCAATAGCCACCGTGCGTAATCCTAGGACCAGCACTTTCCATAATCACAAAAAGTAAAATGCAAAGCATTTTAACAGTTTTATCCATATAAATAACTTAATTTACATAGAGGCTTCTCCACTTCAATTGTGTCCTCTTATTAAATCCCCCATAGACCCTTTTAGTGATTTTAATAGTTTTAAACTTAGAAAGGGTCTTGGAATTCTGCATCTAAATATCAGAAGCCTACTGCAAAAAGATAAAATGGACCAACTGAAAATTTTAAGTGCTCAGGCTGATTCTGATATTTTAATCCTGACAGAAATCTGGCTCAGGCATCATGTAAGTGACAGTGATATAGCTTTAGAAAATTTCATGTTGTACAGAATAGACAGAAAATCAAGAGGAGGTGGAGTAGCTGTTTTTATAAAAACGAATATCGAAGTTGAAATAATAAAGGCCATTTCTATGGAAAAGTGTTTTGAGTTTTTAGCGCTAAAAGTTTCACCAGGAAAAAATGACTCCTTTGTCATCATAGGGATTTACAGCCCTCCTTTTGCTCCACCCTCTGCAACAGATGAGTTAGCAGAGCTTTTATCACACTATTCATCTTCACAAATGGTGGTCCTGGGTGATTTTAATCTGAACTGGTTTTCTAATGCATCCAATCATTTAAAAAAAGTTTGCGGCAATCTCATCCTCTCACAGCTGATCACTGAGTCGCTGGAGTTTTTGAGCATGGCTTTCGTGATCATTGTCCGATCGGGTGCATTAGAACCAGTTCAAATTACACCTTTATGCAGATGATTCAATATTATACTGCTCAGCAGATTCTGCACATGCTGCAATAGAAAAACTTCAACATTCTTTTAACACCCTACAGACTGCTCTATGTAAACTCAAGTTGGTTTTAAATGCAAATAAAACCAAATTCACGCTGTTTTCCAGATTTTCTAATAGAGTTTTAAATTCCAGAACTATTACTACTCTGACAGGATCCACCATTGAAAAAGTTAGTGAATATAAATATCTCGGCATCTGTCTTGATGAAAAACGTTCTTTTAAATCCCATATTAACAAACTCGCCATTAAGTGCAGACAAAAGCTTGGATTCCTTTATCTGAATAAATCCTGTTTACCCGTGCACGCTAGAAAAAGAATAGTGGAGGCAACCATACTAGCAGTGCTGGACTATGGTGATGTAATTTATAAAAAAGCGTCCGCCAGTGCTCTCAAACCATTAGACTCTACCATTCTGCTCTGAGATTTATTACTGGTGACCCTTACACTACTCACCACTGCTCACTATATGATAGAGCTGGTTGGTCCTCACTAGCTGCACCAAGAGAATCTCATTGGCTAATTTTTATCTATAAACCACTCTCTGGGCATCTGCCATCTTATATCTCTTCACTGATCTTAATTAATAATAATGCATATCAGACTCGTTCCAGTAGCTGGATCACCTGTTCAGGTACCACAGTGGCGGATGCTGGTCTTTCAAGGAGGGGAAGCTCAATTTCGGCCTACATCTTAACATATGTAGTTTTATTTATACAAAAATTCTACTCTCCCTGAGATGCTTTTTTGTAAATAAAAGGCATTATTTTCAAGTTTTCACTACACAACAAAAAGGTACCCATTCTTTACATTGAACAATTAAAAAAAAAAAAGACGCTATGACAAGAATAAACATAAAATGATCAGTAAAAAAAAAACATTACACAAAATCTTTAAAGTTGGTAAAGGAAAAAATGCAGGTAAATTTAGTTTCTTTTTTGGACAGTTTTAATTTTCTTGAATAATCTTGAATAATATTAATTTAAACTATTAAAATTATTTTTAATGATAACACAATATTAGTCATTTTTATCAAAGAAAATGCCGCTATAAGGATTAGGAAAGTCTCCGGTTCAACTCAGAACAGAATGAAAATGCTCCCATCACGATTTTTACACTAAAAGATCGCTGATTCGCTCATTGCGCTGTCAATCAAAAAGAAAAAAGCAGCGCTGTGAAGCTGCGGGAATGAGTGAGAGGAAAGCCATGGCGTTACCAGTGATAAGAAGCTGATTCTATACTAAAGTTCAACGCGTTGTAGCACATATTTAATCAGTGACATGTACACACAACAGTATATATTTAATCACTTATGTTTTACATTTTAGGGGAAGCTGAGCTTTCCTTGCAGTCTTAGAGCAATCGCCACTGAGGTACCAAGAGTTTTTAGTGAACTGGGAAAATCTGCTTTTAGCTACAGAACACCAGCGAGCTGGAATTCACTACAGGAATCACTGAAACTCAGCTCGCTGGGATCACTGAATCATTTTAAACTTTTAGATTCTAATCACCATCAGAAAGCCTGTGACGGTTTTAAATGACTTTTTTATTAGTTTATCTTTTTTTCTTATTTTATTTTATTTTATTTTATTTTTTTATTTTTATGTATTATTACTTTTATTTTTTATTTTTTTTAATGTTTTATATTTTCATTCTTGTTCTTAGTTCTATTATTCATTTAATCACTTATCATTTTTAAAATTTTACTTTACTTTTACTATTATCTATTTACTTATTTTATATTTTATACATTTTTTAACTTTTTACGTGTCAAAATTTTTTTTTGATATTTTAGAATTTTCTGTTTTACATATATATATTAATTAAATGTTGATTTAAAATTACTTCTTATTTTATTTTTTATTATTTTTTTTACTATTTTATTTCTTATTATTTCTAAATTATAATTAAATGTGTTCAATCCCTTTGATGTTATAAAGGCTCGGCAACATTGTAAATGAGGGTCACCCTCAATGTTTTTCCCGAATGAAAATAAAGGTTGATTGATTGATTGATTGATTGAGATCACTTAATAGAATGGGCCCAACCATAACACACCAACAAGATGTTAATTTCATCTTTAGTGAAGTGTTGTTATCTCTTACTTCCTGTTTTGGCCATTCTTCCTCATCTAAGCAAGGAAGTGATATTTCTATCCCAAACTATGTATTTATAGGCTGGAGGTTGGAGTGATTGAGTGAACGATTTGGTTGATGGACCAAATTATTTTCTTGTGTACATGTTTTAGAAGTATTTTTTTATAATAGTTTTATCATTAATATGGATTTTTTGTTTATCTATATAGTCATGTGTGTGTTTACAAATATTAGATAATGCCTAAATATTAGGGGTGTCACGATTCTCTAAATCCTCGATTCGATTTCATTTTCGATTTTCTTGTTTTTTTTTCTTGTTATTATTTTATGTCTCATAAAATTTAAATAATATATTTATTATTATTATTATTATTATAAATATTATAATTATTATTATTATTATTATTTATTAAGATATATATGGTAATGCCATCTAGTGACTTTTTTTGGTAGCAACAGTGTGCACTATTAAAACAAGCAGTTTATCAGAGCTGTGTGTGGATGGCTGGTGAAACTGCTCAATACATGAAGCTGCAGTTCTTCATCCAACCACTAGCAGCAGCAGCACAAGCCCCGCTCTCTTCACTCAGTCACTACTTCAGTACAGCCCAGCCACGGGCTACAGAGCTCAGCCAGTCCGTTTTTACTGTTTCTGTAAACAAATAAAGGTTTTAACCCCACTAACCGGATAATACAGCTCACTACAGTTCATCTTTCAGCCCAAGCAGCTAACAGCAGCAGGTTAGAACAGCCGACACGGAGGCACTGCTCGGATTACATTATAAACAGGTCAGTTAGCGCGCTGCTAACCTCAGGATGTTTATAACTGCGGAGTTTAGTGGACACACCACGGCCACCAGGTAAGTCTTTTAAAGGCTACTGAAGACTATTAAAGGCTATTAGAGGTTATTGAAAGCATTATTGGGGGGCAGAAATCAGTACAGGCTGGTTAGATAAGTGATGTGGTGAAACTGTGACTAGCGCTGTCACAGTGATGTTTATTAACGTCATTAAAACAGATTTTGTCAGGTATTGTCTTATAAATATTTACACATAACTTATATCTCTCCTGAAAAGCTTTTATTTTAGTCAGAAACACGCTTGTGTTTACTTTATCTGAGAGAAAGATGTTTTTTTTTATTCAATGGAAAGCAACAGGTGTAGTCAATTATAAGTTTAAGATTTTTAATCCACCTCACTGTGATCTAGTCAGTGTTCTCAAGTCACACTGACACGCATTTCAGCGAGTTCACACGCTCTCACCTGCGCGCACCCACCCCTCCGTTAGATACAGATACAAAACCTGCGCGCCCAACCCCCGCCCCCCCTCCCCCCTCCCCCGTTCCCCGTTAGACAGATAAAAAACAGTGATCACACTCCCGCCGACACTCAAAACTTGAGAGCCCTGTCTATATTTCTATAAATGCGTTTTCAGTTTCTCCTCCGTGGTTGAAAGGCAGCTGTCTCTCACACAGCAGAACTGAGGGCGGGGCTGCGCTCATGCAGCGGCTCTCTATTTAAATGAATAATGTTGGTGCCGCGCCATTTGCGTAGCGCGCTGCGCTATTTGCGTAGCGCGCGCGGGAGGGATCGTCGATCCTCTTTTTGACTTCGATACTCGAGACCATGACCTCATTTCGATTCGATTTCGATAAAATATCGAGATCGTGACACCCCTACTAAATATGTTATTTTATTATTTAAATTTCAGAATATGTATAATGATATTGATTCCAACACTTTTCTGATTTTTTAAAGCATAATAGTGAATTATTTATATATACTTGTCAGAACTGAATCAATGTTTGTGTTTTGATTGAGGTGTTTCAGAGGTGGAATCAACAAAGACGTTCTTTGAACTTGTTTGTTAAGTTTTGTTTTGTAAAGCTCTTTGGGAAATACTTGTAGAACTGACTTGTTCTTCTCTCAGGTTCTGCACTAGTTAATTTGTTATTTACTAATAGTGATCACTTTCGGGAAACGCACCCCTGATTGATTTGTTTCGTTTTTTAACAAATAATCAATAAAAACACAGACTAATCAATATTACAAAATATAAAACAGCACAGATTAAACACGGAATAATGAAAATACTCACATAATCTTCCTGGATACTTTCACCACTGGCAGCAGCCTCAGAAAACATTCTTCTGATTTCTGAAATTTACTCAGGTCAAACTCATCCAGCTCCTCTTCTGAATTCAGCATCACAAACGCCACAGCTGACCACTGATCAGGAGAGAGATAATCTCCTCTGAGATCACTGGAACGTCCTCTGTTCAGGTATTTCTGGACTTCCTGCACTAGAGAATGATCATTCAGTTCATTCAGACAGTGGAACAGACTGATAGTTTTCTCTGGAGAGGGATTCTCCCTGATCTTCTGCTTGATGTACTCCACTACTTCCTCTTTACTGTGAGAGATGTTCTCTGCCTGTATCAGAAGACCTCGTAAGAGAGTCTGATTGGACTCCAGTGAGAGACCCAGAAGGAATCGGAGGAAAAGGTCCAGGTGTCCGTTCTCACTCTGTAAGGCCTTGTCCACGCCTCTCTTCAGGAAGTCAGACATTGTTTCTCTTTTTAAAAAAAAATCTAAAAATCCAGATATAACATTTCTGTTGTTGGAGATGAAGGACAGAAACTCATATAAAGCAGCCAGAAACTCCTGAACACTCAGATGCACAAAGCTGAAAACCTTCCCCAGGTGAAGTCCAAACTCCTGTCTGAAGATCTGGGTGCACACTCCTGAGTACACGGACACTTCTCTGACATCAATGCTGCACTCTCTCAGATCTTCCTCATAGAAGATCAGGTTTCCTTTCTCCAGCTGTTGGAAAGCCAGTTTTCCCAGAGCCAGAATAATCTCTCTAGTCTGTTTAAGATCAACATCACTTTTTCTTTGGTACTTCTGGCTGCGGTGTTTGATCTGAAAGATAAGGAAGTGTGTGAACATTTGAGTCAGAGTCTTGGGGATCTCTCCTCCCTCTGTTTCACCAAACATCCTCTCTAGAACAGTGGCTGAGATCCAGCAGAAGACTGGGATGTGGCACATGATGTAGAGGCTTCTGGAGGACTTCATGTGTGTAATGATTCTTTCAGCAAGGCTCTGATCTCTGATCCTTTTCCTGAAGTATTCCTCTTTCTGAGGGTCACTGAACCCTCGTACCTCTGTTACCTGATCAATACAGTCAGGAGGGATCTGATTGGCTGCTGCTGGTCGAGTAGTTATCCATAGGAGAGCAGAGGGAAGCAGGTTCCCCTGGATGAGGTTTGTCAGCAGCACATCCACTGAGGCTGACTGTGTTACATCAGATACTCTCTTATTGTTCTGGAAATCTAGAGGAAGTCGACATTCATCCAGACCATCAAAGATAAACATGACTTTGTAACGATGATAATCTCCTGGTTTTAAGTATTTTGTGTCTTTAAAAAACTGATAAAGAAGATCCACCAGACTGAGTTTTTCAGTTTTCATCAGATTCAGCTCTCTAAAAGGAATTGGAAATATGAAGAGAACATCCTGATTGGCTTTTCCTTCAGTCCAGTCCAGAATGAACTTCTGCACAGAGACAGTTTTTCCAATTCCAGCAACTCCTTTAGTCAGCACAGTTCTGATGGACTGGTCTTTAAAGAGGTCGTTACATTTGATGGGTGTCTCCTGTGTTGCTGGTCTCCTGGATGCTGCTTCAATCTGTCTGACCTCATGTTCATTATTGACCTCTCCACTCCCTCCCTCTGTGATGTACAGATCTGTGTAGATCTCATTCAGAAGGGTTGAGGTTCCAGCATTTGTGATTCCTTCATTAATTTTCTCAAATTTTCCCTTCAGTGTTGATTTGAGCTTTCGGTGGCAGGAAGGAGCCAGTTCTAATAATCAGAGAAAACAAATAACAAAAACAAATACAGAACATTTGACATTATAATTAATATATCATGTACCATATTAAGGGCCCTATTTTAACGATCTGTAACGCAATAGGTAATTGCGCTTTGCGCAGCTGGATTTCGGGGCGTGTCCTGTGTCTGTGTGTTTGGTATCTTGAGGGTGCGAAAAATATGCCTTGCGCAGCTCCAACTTATTCATGGGTGTGTTTTGGGTGTAAAGTGAAATAAAACCAATCAATGTGTCTGTATCCATCCCCTTTAAAAGGGCAGCTGCACTCTGACTTCTGTTCATTCCTATTTTAAGAGCGCATAAACTGACTGCGCTTCACGCTGTTCAAACAAGGGAAGCAGCTGAAATAAGGGAAGTGTAATGTTATTTTTTTCTTTATTCTGTTCATTGTTTATGTAAAAACTGGGTTTGCAACATTGAATATTAATCAAGCAATCAACCATCATTTACACTGGAGGGGGACCTTCATTTACAATGCCACTGAGCATTTACAGTTTAAAAGGGATTTAAAATATTTTTAAAAAATTATAAATAAAAACTCACATTTACTATAGACAATTAAAATATATACGTAAAAAAGGAAAAATAGGACATTTTTAAAAGATCATAAAAATTGATACATAAAAAATAAAGAATTTGTATCTTATGAAGAAAAAATAATAGTAGTGAATATAAAGTAAAATGATAAGAATGATAAAAAATTATAAAATTTATATGAATAAACTAAGAACATGGGAATCATGGGGAAAATATATATATATATATATATATATATATATATATATATATATATATATATATATAATTTGATCAATAAAATAATTAAAATAATTAAAATGAATTAAAAAATAAATAATATAAAATATAAACGTATTAAAAAACTAATTTAAAACAATCACAGGCTTCCTGCTGATAAGAAACTAACGCTAACATATAGCTTTGTATTTCTGTGTATTTTAAAAGTTTTAAGTTTTATATAATTGACGGACAGCCCCAGAGGCCAGGGTGACAATGTGCTTTATTTTTCAGATATATAAAAAAAAATAATAATAAAAGTGAATTTTTGGTTAAATAATAGCGAAGTGAAATAAAAGTCGATTTGTCCATTATGTTTGTCAGGTCTCTAGGATCTCCTCTCACACACCCGAACTCTATTTCCCAAAATCCCACTGGCCATGACGTCACCGTCAGCCGCTCACTCTCACCCAATCGCGTTACACTCCCCCGTTCAGAGTCACCTGTATTCTAAGAAGTTCCGGTTCATAGTAATTCCATGTTTTGTATATATAGGGTTCGGTTAACGTCTGTTCTTCGCGAGGTATTGCCGACTCATGTTGCGTACTGAGCGTTATTCCAAACCCTTTTCTGTCTGCCCTTTTGTTATGATCTTTTTGCCTGTATTATGGATTTTGCCTTTTGTCTTTGCCCTTATTGGATTTGTTATATTATCGGACTGTCTCTCTGGCTTTGGATCTTGGACTGTCTCCTGTATTACGATTCCTGCTTCCAGTGTGAGTCTTGTTCAACCTGTTCTCTGGCTGTGGTATTCTGTTTACAACTCTGTAAATAAACCCGCCTTTACCTTTTACTTGGCGTGCGTCTCTCCTACCTGTCTGGCGTTACATAATACCTCGCCGAAAAGACAGATGGCTGAGTTTAAGGATTTACAACAGGCTGTAGATAACCAGAGGAGATTGCTCGGGCAGCATAGCCAGCTGTTCGAGGGTCTCACTCATTCTGTTAGCGCTCTCACCGCCCAGCTAACCGAGCAACACTCCCAGCTAGCCCAGATAACCGCTAGCCTCCAGGGTATCTCTGCTCAGTTAGCCCAGCTGAGCATAGCCACCCCAGCTAGCTTAGCTCCCGCTAGCCAGGCCCCGGCTAGCTTAGCTTATCCAGCCCTGGCAGCAGCTGTTTTTTCCGTGAGCAAACCGGATAAATATGACAGCACCCCTGATCTGTGTAGAGGTTTTTTGCTCCAGATGTCGCTATATTTTTCCAACATGCCTTCTACCACCGACAGAGCTCGTGTTTCATTTTTTGTTTCACGTTTAACCGGCAAGGCTTTGGATTGGGCTACTGCTATCTGGCCAGTGGTAGAGAATGGCACCTATGAACAGTTTCTGAACGAATTTCAGATGGTTTTTGATCACCCTCATCAAGGACAATCACAGGGGGAGTTATTACTACTTCCGGCGCCGACGCGAGTGGCTGCCTGTTCCAGTAGCTCCGTCTCTTGTGTGTTTTTCTGAGTTTTTTTACGTTTATTTATCGTCTCTGTGCTACTACACACGTCTAGTGTGCATCTTATTTATATCCTAAGGATATTTTTTTGTGTAAATATGCGGGGCAGCGAGGAATACCGTGTTTATTCCCGGGAAGAACTGCTAGCCCTCCGACCCGCGGGACGTGGGGGCATTGTCCACACAATACCGGATGATCTGAGAAGGAGGTACCGAGGTTGCAGGGCCGGCGCTATGCTAAAGGCTAAGCTAAAGGCTAAGAAGTCGGAGCAGCGCTGGAGGTACAAACCCTCAGTTCCGTCGGTGGTTATGGGGAATGTTAACTCACTGACCAACAAAACCGACGAGCTAGCCTGTCTGGTGAAGAATCAGAAGCTCTACAGGGAGTGTAGCGTGCTGTGTTTCACCGAGACCTGGCTCACCCCCGACACGCCGGATGCTAACGTGCAGCTACCCGGCTTTTCTTCAGTGAGGGCGGATCGGGACCCGGTGCTTTGCGGGAAGCGGAAAGGTGGAGGAATCGCGCTGTTTATTAACAACAGATGGTGCAACCCTGGACATGTGTACGTGAAGGAGGTGATCTGCTGTCGGGATATTGAACTGTTAGCGGTGAGTCTCCGACCTTATTACATGCCGCGGGAGCTCTCTCATGCGATCCTCGTCTGTGTTTACATCCAGCCGAGAGCGGACGTGCAGGCGGCGTGTGACGTCATCCACTCCACCGTCGCAGCGCTGCAGACACAGCACCCTGACGCCTTCTATGTGATCACTGGTGACTTTAATCACGTAACGCTGGACTCTACACTGCCTGCCTTTTTCCAGTTTGTGGACTGTCCCACCAGGAAGAACAGAACCATAGACTTGCTGTATGCTAATGTGAAGGATGCATACAGGGCTATTCCACTACCACCGCTGGGGAAATCAGATCACAATCTGGTGTTCCTGCAGCCTCAGTACAAACCACTGGTACTGAGGCAGCCCACTACCACACGCTCATTCAGAGTCTGGTCTCCTGAAGCAGAAGAAGCCCTAAGGGACTGCTATGACACCACTGACTGGAGCGTGCTGCTGCACCCACATGGTGAGGACATTGAGGGGGTGACTCACTGTGTTACGGACTACTTGAATTTCTGTATGGATGTTGCTGTTCCCACAAAGACTGTACGCTGCTTTCCAAACAACAAACCCTGGATTACCAGCTCCGTCAAGGACCTCCTCAACCAAAAGAAGAGGGCGTTCAAAGACGGAAACTTGGTAGAGCTGAAGCGCGTACAGGGGGAACTCAAGGTACATCTTAAAGAGGCCAAGGAGTCTTACAGGAAGAAGGTGGAAAGAAAGCTGCAAGACAACAACATGAAGGAAGTCTGGGGTGCAATGAAAACCATCACTGGGTGCAAGAACAACAACGGCAACCCAGTAGATGGCGGTGTGGACAGAGCAAACCAGTTCAACAACTTTTACAACAGGTTTGACTGTCCTGCTCCTGCTGCCCCCTCCTCCTACCCTCCTGCAGCATCACCAACATCTTCTCCATCTCTACCATCATCACCACCATCTCCATCACCTTCAACTCCAACTCCACCATCTTCATCACCACCACCATTACCCTCACCTCCATCTTCATCAACATCATCACTGTCATCATCATCATCACCACCACCCTCACCTCCATCATCATCTTCATCACCATCAGCACAATCACCCTCACCTCCACCATCTTCATCAGCACCATCATCACCCTCACCTCCACCATCTTCATCATCACCACCATCAACACTATCAACTGGCAGACAAATCATCTCCTCCAGTCCACCAACCTTTACTGCTTACCAGGTCAGGAGACAGCTGAGGAGACTTCACCCCAGGAAGGCAGCTGGCCCGGACAGAGTGTGCCCCAGAATGCTCAAGGCATGTGCTGTTCAACTGGGTGAGCCCCTCCAACATGTTTTTAACCTGAGTCTGCGTATAGGGAGAGTTCCTGCCACGTGGAAGACAACCTGTCTCATTCCTGTTCCCAAGAAGGCACACCCGAAGGAGCTGAATGACTACAGGCCTGTTGCTTTGACATCTCACGTGATGAAGACCATGGAGCGACTGCTGCTGGACCAACTCAGACCTCAGGTCCACCATGCTGAGGACCCACTGCAGTTTGCGTACCGGGAAAAGGTGGGAGTGGAAGATGCCATCCTCTATCTCCTGCACAGAGCTCACTCTCATCTGGACAAGGGGGGAGGTGCTGTGAGGGTCATGTTCTTCGACTTCTCCAGTGCCTTCAACACCATCCAGCCCCTACTACTGAGAGACAAGCTGATGGAGATGGAGGTGGATATGCACCTGGTCACCTGGATCACTGACTACCTTACTGGGAGACCACAACATGTCAGGATCAGGGACTGCTCCTCTGATACAGTGATCAGCAGCACAGGAGCACCACAGGGGACTGTTCTCTCTCCAGTCCTGTTCACACTGTACACATCAGACTTCAAATACCACTCGGAGTCATGCCACATGCAGAAGTTCTCTGACGACACTGCAATCGTGGGGTGTGTGCGTAATGGTGATGAGAGGGAGTACAGAAGCCTGGTTGAGGAATTTGTGATGTGGTGCAAGATGAACCATCTGCAGCTGAACATCTCCAAAACCAAGGAGATGTGCATAGACTTCAGGAGGTCCAGGCCCTCTGCTCAGCAGCCAATCTCCATCGAGGGGGTCGACGTGGAGGTGGTCAAATCCTACAAATACCTTGGTGTGCACCTGGACGACAGGCTGGACTGGTCAGTGAACACTGACTCCCTCTACAGGAAGGCTCAGAGCAGACTGTACTTCCTCAGAAGGCTCAGGGCTTTCAACATCTGCCAGAAGCTCCTCCTGATGTTCTACCAGTCTGTGGTAGCCAGCGTCCTCTTTTACACTGTTGTGTGTTGGGGAGGCAGCATCAGCAAGAGGGATGCTGGACGACTGGACAGGCTGGTGAGGAAAGCTGGTTCTGTGCTGGGATTAGAGCTGGAGTCCTTAACACCACTGGCAGAGAGGAGAGCCCTCAGCAAGCTGCTGAACATCATGGACAATGTTCACCACCCTCTGCACAGCACCATCACCAGGCAGAGGAGCTCATTCAGCGGCAGACTGCTGTCCCAGTCCTGTTCCACAGACAGACTCCGAAAGTCTTTTGTTCCTCAGGCCATAAGACTGTTCAACTCCTCTCAGCACAGCAAACTAAAGACTCTGTGAAACTTTTTCATTCCGGCCACTCTGGCCACACCATGGACACACCCCCAGCTTTGGACACACTCTCAGACTTGCTGATGCCTAGAACACTTTTTATAGTTCTACCATATTTTGCACTAGTAGCTCATTCACTAGTTAATTCATCTACTGTTTACGTATCTTTTGCACTGTTTACGTATCTTTTGCACTGCTTAATTTAAGTTATTATATAACTGTGTATTTGCACTTTCTGTTTGGCTGACATCAGTTATCCTCACTTTATGCACATCAACTGGTGTTCACCGTCTATTGTGTTCAACTGCACTACCTCCATTCTCCATTACACACACACACACACACGAAGACTGTACATTTACATTTACACTGTATATTCTATTTCTTATTTGATTGTATTTATATGTATCTTTATATTTTATATTTTATCTTTTTTAACTTTGTGTATTGTGTAACCTGCTGCTGGATGCCAAGAATTTCCCCCCGGGGATCAATAAAGTATCTATCTATCTATCTATCATTGGTTCGTTTACGCCAGGGAAACCGTTCTGTTGCGGATTATGCGCTGGAATTCCGTACGCTAGCGGCGGGTAGTGGATGGAATTAGCCAGCTTTGCGCGTTATGTTCCGTAATGGATTACTTCCGGACATTTTAACCGAGTTAGCTTGTAAGGATGACGGTCTTCCCATGAATGACTTGATTTCCCTGGCTATTAGACTGGATCAGCTGAAACGTAACTCGTTTGTTGGTCAAAAGAACACTCCCACAGCGGCTCACCTGGCTACTCCCCGCGCTACTGGATTTACTCCCCGGTTCTCCACCTCACCTCGACCTGCTGCCATTTCCTCTACTCCAGAAGAACCGATGCAAATCGATGCTACTAGGCTATCGAGAGAGGAGCGGCAACGACGCATCCAAGCCGGTTTGTGTTTATATTGCGGTGGAACTGGTCATGTGCTGCGGAATTGTCAGATTCGACCCCCCCGAGTATTAAATAACAATAACACTCCTGGCTTGTCCCGCGGTGGGCTCTCCCATGGTTTCCATGGCAACCCGGACCGTCCATACGAGCCACCTGCTACATACTCGGGAAAGCGTGTGGAATCCTCTCCACACGCTAAAGGGGTAAGCGGTCTATACTCTGACATGATTTCTAAATCTATCTTCATATCTATTGTTCTGCTCTGCCAGTCTGCTTCTCCTTTTGTGTTTCCAGCACTAATTGACTCCGGTGCCGAGGGTAACTTCATGAACCACCAACTGGCCAGACAACTCCAGATCCCAATAGAACCCCTGGATAACCCTGTCAAACTGTCTGCTGTGGATGGGAAACCAATTGGACAGGGAACCATTTCCCACACCACCGTTCCTGTCAGAATGAACGTCAGCGCTCTGCACTCTGAGGAGCTCAGGTTTTTTGTCATGATGGACTCTGATTATTTTGTTATTTTGGGTCTCCCTTGGTTGAGAAAACATAATCCATTGATTTCCTGGTCTAATAATGAAATTATGTCCTGGTCTCCATATTGCCATAAACATTGTATTACTACTCCTAAACTAAAAGTCCAGTCTACCACTGTTGAGAGTCCTGAGCCTGAGTCTCTTGCACATATCCCAGTTGAATACTCTGATCTTGTTGAAGTCTTCAGCAAATCTCGTGCCACACAACTCCCACCACATCGCCCTTACGATTGCGCTATTGATCTCATTGACAATCAAATACCCCCCAAATCTCACATTTATCCCTTGACTCAGACTGAGGAACAAGCTATGGAGGAGTATGTGCAGGAGGCCCTGGCTCAGGGTTTTATTCGTCATTCCACTTCTCCAGTTGCAGCATCATTCTTTTTTGTAAAAAAGAAGGATGGTGGTCTTCGACCTTGTATAGATTACAGACAACTTAATGCAGTTACTAAAACTTACCCGTATCCACTCCCTCTAGTGCCTGTAGCTTTAGAACAATTACGAGGGGCTTCTGTCTTTACCAAATTGGACCTTCGTAGTGCATATAACTTAGTGAGAGTAAGGGAGGGAGATGAGTGGAAGACTGCTTTTTTCACCACAAGGGGGCACTATGAATACCAAGTTATGCCTTTTGGCCTCAAAAACGCCCCGTCCGTGTTCCAGTCCTTTATAAATGATGTCCTACGTGACATGTTAGGAAAGTTTGTGATTGCGTTTTTAGACGACATTCTAATCTACTCATCCGATCTGACCACACACATTCCCCAGGTCCGCGCTGTCCTATCTCGTCTGCTAGAAAATCAACTTTTTATCAAAGCTGAGAAATGTGAATTTCACCTCTCCTCTATCTCTTTTCTGGGATATATCATTAATGCTAAGGGAGTTTCAATGGACAATAATAAAGTCCAGGCAGTAGTAGACTGGCCCATTCCCAAATCAGTAAAGGAACTGCAGAGATTTTTGGGTTTTGCCAACTTCTATAGACGTTTTATACGCAATTATAGCTCAGTAGCAGCACCACTCACTAATTTGTTGCGACATAATACTAAAACTTTAGTTTGGTCTGAACAAGCGCACAATGCTTTTTCCACCCTTAAGGGAAAGTTCACTTCTGCCCCTCTGTTAAAACATCCTGATCCTAAAGAACCATTCATTGTAGAGGTTGACGCCTCCAGTGTGGGAGTGGGGGCTGTACTCTCTCAAAGATTAGGCTCACCCAGTAAAATGCATCCTGTGGCCTATTTTTCTCATAAACTTTCTCCTGCTGAACAGAATTATGGTATTGGGGACCGCAAACTCTTAGCCATTAAATTAGCTTTAGAGGAATGGAGGCATTGGCTGGAGGGAGCTTTACACCCCTTTGTAGTTATCACTGATCACAAAAATTTAGAGTTTTTGAAATCCATGAAATGCATGAACTCACGTCAGGCTCGATGGTCTTTGTTTTTTGCTCGTTTTAATTTCACTGTTACTTACCGACCAGGGTCCCGTAACACTAAAGCTGATGCACTCTCGCGTATCTATGATGAAAATAATTCAGTCATCTCAGAGCCCACCACTATTCTAAAACCAGAGATAATTTTGGCTCCTATCAGGTGGGAGATTTCGGAGGAGATTAGTCAAGCTAATCAAATTACACCTCCTCCCGCACAATGCCCACCTAACAAAACATATGTACCGAATCAGTGTAGAAATAAATTAATCACATGGGCTCACACTTCCCCATCTTCTGGACATCCCGGTGAGACCCGCACCTATCAATTATTGGAGGGTCGATTTTGGTGGGAAAACATGCGTTCAGACATCCATGAGTTTGTATCATCCTGTACCATTTGCGCTCAATGTAAAATTCCCCGTACTCTACCTGCCGGTAAATTAATACCATTACCAGTTCCAGCTCGACCTTGGTCCCATTTGGCAGTAGACTTTGTTACAGATCTTCCTGATTCCATGGGTAATACAGTCATTATGACTGTCGTTGATCGTTTCTCACGTGGTGTTAGGTTCATTCCCTTCGCTAAATTACCCACTGCTTTTGAAGCCGCTGAAAGCCTGTTTAATCAGGTATTTCGTATTTTTGGTATTCCCGAGGATATAGTGTCTGATCGCGGTCCTCAATTCATATCTCAAGTCTGGTCAGCATTCATGAGTAGGTTGGGTGTCTCTGTCAGTTTGTCTTCCGGTTATCATCCTCAAAGTAATGGTCAGTGTGAAAGGATGAACCAGGAACTAGGGAAATTCTTACGTATATATTGTTCTAACAATGTTCATGATTGGGCCCAATATCTCCCCTGGGCTGAATTGGCTCAAAATTCTCTTATCAGCTCTTCCACTAAGTTAACACCCTTTCAGTGTGTCCTAGGTTATCAACCTCCGCTCATGCCATGGTCAGCTGAACCTTCTGATATCCCTGCTGTAGATCAGTGGATGCGCCGTAGCGAGGAGGTGTGGGAGGAGACTCACAGACGTATAGAAGCCGTGTTAGAACAACACAAACAGCAGGCTGATCGTCATCGTCGCGAGGCCCCGCTCTACTCCCCAGGAGATCGCGTTTGGCTATCTACCAGGGATTTCCGGCTCCCCGAAGGCAACAAAAAATTATCAGTTAAGTTTATTGGCCCTTTTAAAATAATCAAAAGAATCAACGAAGTTACATACCGTCTTGAATTACCTTCTAATTATCGTGTCTGTCCTTCTTTCCATGTTTCTTTACTTAAGCCGGTTATCCCTGGTCCGCTGGATGAGACCTCGCATGGGATGCTGCCTCCTCCGCCTGTGCTCATGGATGGTGGACCCGTCTACGCGGTGGAGCGCCTGTTAGACTCCAGAAGGAGGAGGGGAGCCCTGGAGTACCTGGTTGATTGGGAAGGCTACGGACCTGAGGAGAGAAGCTGGGTTACTGCAGCAGACGTCCTTGACCCATTGTTGGTGGAAGAATTCCATCGGTCGCATCCGTCTCGTCCAGCACCACGCCCTCGGGGTCGTCCAAAGAGGAGGTCTCCTGACCCTGGAAGGGGTAGGCGCTATAGGTCTGCTGCTACTCGGTCTCTCAGTTCCGTCCGCGGCTCCAGGAGGGGTCGTCCCAGGACCAGGGGTCGTCCCAGGACCAGGGCTCCTGTTCAGGCTATCCCCGCTTCGGGTTCTCGTGTCCGTCGGGCCTCCGGGCGGAGAGGGGCGGTTCCTGTGTGTCGTCCTCGTCCTTCGGTTCTTTCGGACTCCTCGGGGGGAGGTACTGTCAGGTCTCTAGGATCTCCTCTCACACACCCGAACTCTATTTCACAAAATCCCACTGGCCATGACGTCACCGTCAGCCGCTCACTCTCACCCAATCGCGTTACACTCCCCCGTTCAGAGTCACCTGTATTCTAAGAAGTTCCGGTTCATAGTAATTCCATGTTTTGTATATATAGGGTTCGGTTAACGTCTGTTCTTCGCGAGGTATTGCCGACTCATGTTGCGTACTGAGCGTTATTCCAAACCCTTTTCTGTCTGCCCTTTTGTTATGATCTTTTTGCCTGTATTACGGATTTTGCCTTTTGTCTTTGCCCTTATTGGATTTGTTATATTATCGGACTGTCTCTCTGGCTTTGGATCTTGGACTGTCTCCTGTATTACGATTCCTGCTTCCAGTGTGAGTCTTGTTCAACCTGTTCTCTGGCTGTGGTATTCTGTTTATAACTCTGTAAATAAACCCGCCTTTACCTTTTACTCGGCGTGCGTCTCTCCTACCTGTCTGGCGTTACAATGTTTATTTTTTATTTCTAAAACTATATAATAATAAGCATCTGTTAAAATTCTAAAACAGCAGAATGCCGGTGTCTGCTGAAATACAGCTATTAAATCTGTGTACTGAACATAAATATAAATCCTTATAACTGTCATGCAGATTTTTAAGTATAGTCTATTTTTATAGTTGATTGCTGAAGGCTCTGGGTAAGGTTTTTTTATTTACCGTATTTTTCGGGCTATAAGGCGCACTTAAAATACTTATTTTTTCCCAAAAATCGTCATTGCGCCTTATAATGCAGTGCGCCTTGTGTATGGATTTTGCTTGTGTTTACTGACCTCGATTTTATGTGGTACACGGCGCTCTGTTGTGCAGAATTCCTCACCCACGCCAGAAAAAGATCCCCCTCTTGGGCTAGCGCGCGGTTACCTTTGACTGCCGTACTGCCTCTCGGCTGTGGCTCAGGGTAGCTAGTTTCCACTGTAGCTCCGTGGCCAGAACAAGGTGCCGGTAAACTTTCCTTTCCACCCGTTCTGGGGTAATAGCACAAACTGTTTCTTTTTAGCGCCTACTTCTAAGTAAAGTTAACCTCTTAACACGCGCTGGCCCACCGGCGGGCCAGAAATATTTAATATTTCATAACTGGCTGTGTTTCTGAATAGTTATGAACAGTTACAGGTTCAATATAGACATCCAATATAGCATTTTAAAGCTTAGAATCTCTGCTTTTGAGCTATTTAGTCTATTTAGCGGAATATCCTTTCAGAAAATAAACATTTAGGGCGAAATATGCCTTGGTTATGATTTTAATAATTCATAACTCTCATATTTGCATTTATCGTTCGTCCATATTTCATCGAATGCGGTCATGTCATACACCATTCGAACCGTCTGGCTCTCCGGATTCCAGAACTGTGCTTTTACTGTAGGATGTATGTTTCATGAATTAGAGCTGCGTCAGAGCGCATGTTTCCAGTAATAAAAGGCTCTCCGGTCACTGCCGCCACCCCCCGAACACACACCCGCGCTCAGCCACAGGTCCTACCTTCAAAACGCGTCCAGACTAAAGAGAATCCATCAATCCAGTCTCCTGTAATCCACAGTTATATCCAAACAGCGCTGGAAATCACTTCATCCAGAAATGAAACTTATCCAATCTTTATCTCTGTTTTAAAACCGTTTTATTCACCGAATTTGGCACAACACGCTATTACAGTCAGAAGCCTCGCGGAGTAATACGTACTTGCTGTGCTTCAACATAATATTATGGTCTGTCGGAGCGTTGCGGCTACCGTTGTCAGGAGCGTCGCGGAGTAATACGTACTTGCTGTGCTTCAACATAATATTATGGTCTGTCGGAGCGTTGCGGCTACCGTTGTCAGGAGCGTCGCGGAGTAATACGTACTTGCTGTGCTTCAACATAATATTATGGTCTGTCGGAGCGTTGCGGCTACCGTTGTCAGGAGCGTCGCGGAGTAATACGTACTTGCTGTGCTTCAACATAATATTTTGGTCTGTCGGAGCGTTGCGGCTAAGTTTAATTTAGTGCGCCTTATAATCCAGTGCGCCTTGTGTATGGACTAACACTAAAAATAGACCGTTCACTCATCGTGCGCCTTATAATACGGTGCGCCTTATAGTCCGAAAAATACGGTACTGTGGTAAGGAAGTGATGGTATGGGGTATGGGCGCATGGTGATCGTGATTCAGTTTTTGGTGCGCGACTGACCATTGAATTTCAATGTCCTCTCACAGGATCAATCGTGCAACGCATTTTTCCGCCGCCAAGATAGAAAAACGCCAGATATTTACCTGAACACGTCATTTCCAGACCACCACGCCCATCAGCGTTAATATATTCCAGAAGTCCATTGCTAGTGCGCGAGGTGTAAAAATAGACTGTTGATGTGGTTTACAATGGCAACGCGCCACGCTACACGCCTTGCGCGGGGTGTACGATAGGGCCCTAAACCCCCATGTAGAAATATGGTGTTAGGAAGTTTGAAGTGGTCTCATAGTGTTTCAGACTACAGAAAAAACCTAATTAAAACCAAATTTCAGAATATCCCAGCTCTTATTCAGAAACAGAGAAACCCCTAGATGTGTTTTTTACCTTTTTTGTGGATAAACTTAATGACAGTAAAAAAAACAATTTGATTATAGATCAATTACAATTCAAAGTCAGAATTCTAGAAACAGTAGTGATTAAGCAGCTCTGTTCAGATCTCCACAACAACAGCATTCATTTGTTTTTTCGTCAGGACTGTAGCACTGAAACCAGCTTTACTAAGAGTAACTAATTATATGCTTTTTCACTTGATAGGGGCAGCACTTCTTTTTCTTTCATACACAATCAGATGGCCAACTCAGTGTCATGCAGCCACGCCCTTCTCTATGGGTCCAAGTAAAATGGGCCAGATAATGAAAGTGAACAGGGGGCATCCCGTAATTATATGTTCGGCAGTCTGTTGAGGTTCGCCACACTCGCAAGGTCCATAGGTGGTGTGGCAGGTCTTCTCCTTTTACACCACCACCTGGTCCCTGATGAATTGTTGGATGTGTGAAAACCAAGCTGTCTCCCATGTCTGCTTCCAGGATGCTGCTAGCCAAGCATCCCTGGAGAGGTCCTCAGGGATAGTCTGTAGCATCTCTTGTGCTGCCTTGTTGTATGGACGATGAGACTTGAGTCCTGGTGGGGCCGGTGTTGTAGTGACTCTGTGCAGGGTGTGCCTGTTATACTTCTGGGCTTTTCACACCAGAGTGAGGGTAGCTGCTTCCCGCCAGAAATTAGTTGGGGCAATTCCAGAAAGCACTGAGAGGTAGGACACGGAGGTGGATTTCATGCAGCCAGTTACACAGGGCGCAGGGTGTTATAGATGGCAGTGTCTACCTTGGTCACGTGTGGGGTTCTGCTCCATGAAGGGGAACATTATTCGGCTACAGAAAGGACAAGGGCTTTTGAGTGAAGATGTGTAGGGTCTGAGGAAAAGCTCCCTAAATTGAACTGGCTAACCAGCAGTAGAGCAAGACCATTGTAGTTACCTTGGCCTTAACTTCATTGAGGTGCTGCTTATTGGAAAGTGTTCCAGGCGAACACCTAGGTACTTTGGGGCTTGCTGGAACTTCTGGCGGTTATTGCCAACTAGTGCTGGACGATATGGCCAAAATTTATATCACGATATATTCCTTAATTTCGGTCAATACGATATAATTTCGATATCGATATAAATACTTTGAAGGCCTCAGAAAAACTGCTAGGACTCTGTACACTAATGTCTGAAATTTTAAATTTAAGTCTTTAAAGCCTCCTCTCACAAAAAAACTGTATAATACTTTATAAATAAAAAATGATCAGAATAAATCAATGCTCACTTTTATTTGCATGTAGCAAAATAAAAACATGACATCCCTGTCAAACACAAACCTATAACCTATATACAAATTACCAATATAAATAACTTTACATTACAACAGAGGCAGAGCTTCTTAATCTTTTGTAAACATATTTAACAGATCAAAGTGCTTCAACCAGAATAGGCAATACAAAAAGCCTTCATATATATATATAAAGGGAACATGATATCCCTGTCAAATAAACAAACCTATATCAACTATAAATAACTAGATTAGATACAACACTACAAAAGTGTTTTAGCCAGAATAAGGAAGATATTGTGTGTAGTGAATCTGCTTGAGGTGGAGGAACGGATGTATTACTGTTGCTGGTCGGCTTCACTCTCCAGAACAGTTTGGAGCAAGCTGAAGTCTGAAGTTTATCAGACCTTTGAACGCTGAACCACTGAATTAGACCTGCCTCCCTCAACTATCCGCTCATTCTTCATCTAAAATGTCCTGAGCTAAACCGAGCGGGTTAGGGTCGGTTTCGCTTCATCGCGGGTGGGTGGGTGTTTGGTGCGGAGCGGAGCTGAGATCCGCTCGGTTAGGGTCGGTTTCTTTTCATCGCGGGCAGGTTTTAGGTGCGGAGAGGAGTGCAGCCGAGATCCGCTCTGTTAGGGTCGGTTTCGCTTAATCGCGGGTTGGTTTCAGGTGCGGAGAGGAGTGCAGCCGAGATCCGCTCTGTTAGGGTCGGTTTCGTTTCATCGCGGGAGATTTTAGGTGCGGAGCGGAGAGGAGGCGACCCAGGTCTAGTCTAGCCTTGCCTAGCCTAGCCTATCTGGCTACGTGCCTGTATGATTGTGTCATCACACACTGACGTAGCCCGGCTATGTTCAGGGCTGCAGTGAACTGACGCCGCTAAAAAACGCCTGTCTGTAAATAATACATATCGATATGTCACAAAAATTATATCACCGTTATTGAAACATTTCTTATCGCGATAAATACCGATATCGAAATATTGTCCAGGCCTATTGCCAACATACACACCCAGTTCCCTTCTTGCTTCCCGATTGTTGAGATGGTATGCTGCGGACACTGTCTTACGCACACTAAGCTGCATATGCCACTTTTGGAGGTAGTCTGCCAGGATGCCCATGTCTTGGTTGAGACCCTTCCATCACCTTCCATGTTGGGTGTCGTAGCATGATTGCCAAATTGTCTGCATAGACTTACTTGGTAGATTTTGTTTCTGGCAGGTCGTGAATATAGATGTTTAACAACATTGGCAAGAGGACGAAGCCTTGTGGGACACCATTCCTCAGCCTTCAGAGCGTGCTGGTCTGGCCTTCCCTGGTCAGGACAATTAAGCTACGGTTCGCAAGCATCTCCATGATGAACCTCACTATATGCCAGTTCGGGATAGTCCTCAGCAGTTTCAGGTGTAGCCCATGGTGCCACACAGTGTCACAGGCAGCACTGCCATTCTTGTACTCTAGATCGTAGTACTGCATTTGACACGATCAGTTCTAACCGATAGGTTTGAAAATCTTATAGGAATTAAAGGATCTGCTCAAAACATTTCTCTTTACACAAGATTTTGGATACGTTTTTTTTATAATAATGTTTATCTGTATGTGTAGCCTGCTCTTTCTATTAGCTATAGTGCTTCATTATCTCTGTAACATTAACACTGAACACATACCATCACCTACTCACACTCATAACTCAGAACCTGTTTCTACATTATCTATAGCTCTACATTATCTCTTAAATTCTCTTCTCTTTAAATTCTACATTAATTTACATAATGAGAAATCACATGACTCTCACTGGTCTGCAGTTTGTTAGCGAGGCCTGTCTGGTTCATGTTTCTCAGGACGTGCAGTGTGATCTTCAGCGCTCCCTCTCTGACACCACTCTGATCCTCCTCATCCTCCTCCTCTCTCCCAGAGCATGCTGGGTAATCCAGATTCTTCAGGATCTTCTCAAACCTCTTCAGCTGATTCTTTACCAGAGAGATGACTTTGTGCTCCAGCTCCTGATTAAACACATGGTAATATATGGTAGTAAGACCAGAACAGATAATAGTTTTATAAAATCATTTGTGGTTTATGTCAATATAATGTTTTGGATATGGGATGTGTTGTGTTGGATTGAGATCAAGGGCAAATTCAAGATTTATTTAATATTATTTCTAGCTCTCAGCAGTCAGAGCTTTCTCAGAATGTAACAGAACATGTTTTTTTTATAGTGTAGAACTGTTTAACAGTTGAACATGAAAACATAATGTAATATATGTGGCTCTAGAGCTTTGACTGTATTTATATTAAAGTAAAATTTTTGGGATAATCTGGATTTCTGCACTGATCACTAATAAATGGTCTTCATCATAAATTAAAGCGTGACATTACTGATGTGTGACTTAATCATTATGTAAATTTAGTTTAAAACCTGACACAAAAGGTTTTATTTCACAAACATATAATTGCATTATGTCTCTCCATCTGGAGACAGATTCTATCAGGGACAAATGGGAGACAGAGCTTGGGAGGGAGTTGGGTGATGAATGGTGGTCTTCTTCGTCCTGTGCCAGACTGGGCTTGATGTAATTAAAGCTAGTTCACAGGGCCTATTATACTAATGGCAGACTAGCTTAAATCTTCTCGAACACTGATGCCACTCTCCCAAGGTGTGGCTCTGATTCGGCTGACTTACTGCATATGTTTTGGTCAGGCAAAATTATTCATGTATTATTTTTTTATTATTATTATTCATTTATGTTATTTTTTTAAAGCTCACCTTCCGTCGTTTTTTCTTTCATTTTAAAATGTCTAGTTGTGGTCTCTAGTATGAATGAATGACATGTGACCCGTTTTTGTAAAAAAAAAAGTGCTCAGGTGTCTCTGTATAGCTCTTTTTTAATGGACTGTTTTAGGGGTGTGTCCAAAATGACCGGATTCCAGCTTTGCTCATGAATATTCATACATGCAAACAGCATGCAAATATCTCTCCTCTGATTGGCTAGGAGCACTGCGATGCCTCTCCACCGCTCTGCCGCTCACTGCCTCCCACCTCCTAACTGATGAGCGGTGATGTTGCGTCGCTTCAGCTCCGCCTCTGGGAGTTTCTCGAGCGAAGGTGGGCTGGTCTGTGAGTTTCTGCCTACGTAGGCAGAAAGATAATTCAAAATTCACCCGTTTTTCGGAGGGGGGGAGGGGGGATTTCTTTGCTTAGCTCCTGCAGACAATGGGGGCTGCAAAACAGTTTAATGTGCAGGTGTACACATTCAACTCGGAGAGACCTACTGTATTCCACAAAAAACAAGAAAAATCGGATTTTCGCGGAAGGTGACCTTTAAAGTTTTACCATTTTGTTGTGTGTTACATGTATATTCTTTGTTAAGTATGAAAATGGATGACTTTTGTACAAATATTTTGACTGTATGCTAGTCTGTTTTTTCCTTGAAGTCATCAATAAAAAAAAAAAAAAAAATTAAGCAGAGTTAAAAATGCATCTTTCTTCTTAATTGATAGTTTAATAAACAGTACATTTAGTTAACTGAACAGTAATATGTTGGATCTAATCTGAAATCACATGTATTAAAATGAACAACTATATTTTATAGCACATAACTTCATATTTAAAGTTTGGCATTAATCACACCTACACACCTTTAATATGAAGTCCATATTTCTCCTGCTGATTTCTGGAGTCTCCTTCTGGACTCTGTCAGAAAACATAACATTAACATATGTTACTAAATGGTGATTGTGAATATATCTACAGAAAGAAAGTTCCAGAAGATCAACCACCACTGCAACACTCCACCAACCTTCACGCTCACCAAAAAGTTAATTCTAGATTTTATCAGATCAGAGAATCATGTTTATCACAGTCTGGTGTTTTTTTGTAAAATCCAGATGTGTTTTTTACAGAGGTGAGGTTTTTGTTTCCTCCATAAAGATCAGATAGCTGGAGAGCTGCAGTGATGGTTTATCTGCTGAAAGTTTCTCCCATCTGCACACAGGATCTCTAGAGCTCAGTCAGAGTGATGATTATATACTACACTGCCCAAAGTATTCATTCACCCAATCAAATCATTAAACTCAGGTTCCAATCACTTCCATTACCACAGGTGTACAAAACCAAACACCTCCACACACAGACTGATTCTATTTGTTAGAATTTGTATTAGTAGAATTGTTTTCTCTAAAGTGTGTATTAGTATAGAAGTTATAGTTGTAGAATTCAGAGAAAACATAGAAGTGTCTTTTTCATCTTATTCTCCAGAGTCACGTCATCCTTACCTGAGATCAGCAGAACTGTTGTCCTCTCTGAAGTCTATAGGTCGACCCATTGACTGGTCACTCTTCATGGAGACACAGCTGGGTTCAGGTGAGTCTGATCTCTTATCCTGATCCAGTCTAAAACACAACCAGTATCAGACACCATCTACAACCTTTCCAGCATGTTGGTGTGATTCTACATTCATGTGATTTTGATGGTAAATGAGTTTATAATTGGGAAGTTGAACTTGAACAACCTCTCAAGCTTTAATTTCTAAATCATGTTTCTCACATTCTGAGAGACTTTCAGGAACATCTCAAAGACGATTTAGAAAAATGAAGTTGAGACATTGTTAAAAACATAAATTAAAAAAGAATACAGCAATTTGCAAATCCTTTTCAATTTATATTGAATTGAATTAATTTAAAAGACAAAATATTTAATGTTCAAACAAGATAAACGTTACTGTTTTTAGCAGATATTCACTCATTTTGAATCTGATCGTCTACAACACATTCTAAAGAAGTTGGGATGGTTTTTACCACTGTGTTAAATCACCTTCCCTTTAAAAACTCAATAAGCGCTCGGGAACTGAGGACCCTATGTGTGGTAGTTAAAGGTCAGGAAGTTCAACTAATGGTTTTCTGAAGTGTTCCTGAGCCTGTGTGGTGATTAATATCCCTTCCAGAATGATGTCAGTTATTAATGCAGTGCCGCCTGAGGGGTCAAAGGTCACGGGTGTTTAATGTTGGTTTTTTGCAGCTTACTTACAGAGATTTCTCCAAATTCTCAGAATATTTTTTTTAGTTTAGTTTAGTTTATTTCGGTTCATCAAAGTTAAACACTTTTATACAAAGTGACAATAATAACAGTGATTAAAAATATTAAGTGCACACATGCTTTCACACATGAAAAATAAGTAAAGAAAAGAGAAAAATAAAAAATATATATAATAATAATAATAATAATAATAATAATAATAATAATAATAATAATAATAATAATTATAATTAGTTATCAAAAATTCTCAGTTTCAAACCTGATAATGATTGAAAAGGTGTAATCTGAAGCTAATGCTTATTTTTACTGCCCTTTTTAAATCTTATTGTCATCTTATATAATCAAATCAAACACATAAATAATACAGGAGTATGTTAGTGTTAATCCACATATCAGAGACTCCCATCATTAATAGTAGTTAATTCCTCATATTTATAAGAGCTTATCATCTTATCTTTAAACATTCTTTTAAATTTACAAAGTGTTCTACACATTCTTAAATCTTTTTAACATTTATTCCATAACCGAACCCCTTTAACAGATATACATCTATTTTTTAAATCAGTTCTTACTTTTGTTTTTTTAAACACACACCTACTCCTCTAAGTTCATATTTACTCTCTTTAATTTCAAACAGCTTCTGGATACAGATAGGAAGTAAATGGTTTTGTGCTTTGTACATTAACAGTGCAGTTTAAAGGTTGACTATATCACTGAATTTTAAAATATGTAGATTAATAAATAATTTGTTGGTTGGTTCATAGTGCGTTTTTTTACTTATAATTATTATAGCTTTCTTTTGTAATATGAAGATTTAAAGGTTTAGTGTTGGTTTTATATGTGTTTCCCCACTGCTCCACACAATAGCTCATGTATGGAACAATGAAGGAACAATACAGTATATAAAGTTAATTTTGATTCAATATATCTTTAGTTTTATATAGCATTGCAAAAAGTTGAATTGTTGCCAGCATCATTTATGATTAACATTCATGATTAACATCATCAATCTTAATTTTAACTGTATTTTTTTTATTTGTCTTTTACCAAATATTATGAATTTTGTTTTACTTAAATTCAGGGATAGCTTGTTTATATCAAACCATTTCTTTAAGACTGTCAGTTCCCTTTCCATCGTATTCAGTAGCTGTTCCAAACATTTCTCAGAGCAGTATAGATTAGTATCATCAGCAAATAACGCACATTTTAGCAATTTTGACACTTTACAGATATCATTTATACACAGTGTGAACAATATCGGTCCTAATACTGAACCTTGTGGAACTCCACAAGTGACATTCAATAATTTAGATTTTAAATTATTTATTTGTACATATTGATACCTGTTATCAAGGTAACTCTCAAGTCATGAGTATGCTGCTCCTCTAAAGCCATATCGTTCTAATTTGGCCATTAATAATTCATGATCTATAGTGTCAAATGCTTTTTTTTTTTTAAATCTATAAACACCCCAACAGCATATTCCTTGTGATCCACTGCAGCTGATATATCTTCTACAAGATGCATCACCGCCATTGAGGTGGACCTATTTACTCTAAAACCAAACTGTTGATCATTCAGTAAATTGTGTTTGTCTATGAAATTATTTATCCTGTCTACAAATATTTTTTTCTAATTTTTTTTGAGAACTGGGAGAGCAGAGAGATTGATCTGTAATTTGAGAGCTGGTGAAAGTCTCCACTTTTATAAATTGGAATAATTTTGCTATTTTCATTTTATTAGGAAATGAGCCTGTTTTAAGAGACTGATTACAGATATATGTAAAAGGTTTCACTCTACATTCTATTATAGACTTAACTGTACTCATTTCTATTCCATTCCAGTCTGTGGATGTTTTATTTGCAAATTTTTTTCCCAGTATTTCATTTTTAACTCAGTGGATATTTTGTGCCAGTGTTCGGGGCAGCTTCGCTAGGACGCGAGAAGCTGAAGCCCCAAAATTAAACAGTGAGGGAAGCCAGGCACTTGTGAGCAGCTGAAAGTTCGCTTGCGTGGGTTCTGATGTATCCGTGGTAAGCTTGGGAGGTCCAGCGGCCGAGGATTTTAACTGTATGATCAGGTAAACCGCGGTGAGATGCTGTGGATGCAGCGCCAATTCTAAAAGAGTGGGCTGAAAAAGGAAGGGTTAAAACCACTGAGTGAGAGAATCTGCTTGAGATGAAAATGAAACCAATGGCGAGTGGCAGGTGATCCGGATTCAGTGACGAAAAGAGGGTCGTCAGGAGAAGCGTGGTGAGTGTGACGGTGGCTGAGGTACGCAGTGATAGGCTCATAAGGGCTGAGAGGAGAAGTGAGTTTGAAAAGATAGATAGGGGCAGAAATGCCGAGCTGGTCAGTTTTACTGCGTTTGATTTGGAAAGTCAGTGTTCTTTCGTCTAAAATAGATAAATCAGAAAGACAGGGGTGAGGAGCAGGATTATGAGAGGTAGTGGAAGTTGTGAATTCCGAGCAGCGGAGAAAGCTGAAGAAAGCGAGGAGAAACATGGATTCAAGCATAGCGCAGATGGAGGGAGCGGCGTAGCCGTGGCGGAGCGTGAAAAGACAGTAATGCAGTATGTGAGAAGTGATGGGGAGGCGCTGATTGGGCGAATGAGGCTCTCGTCTTCTGATTCCTCTGATAAGTAGGGATATTTGGTGGTGTTTGGAAAAGGGATGAGGAGATCCTAATAGCAGAATAAGAAAGAAGTTGATGGCAGATAGATAGACTTTTAGAGTGGAGGAGCGGATCGAAAAATGAATGCTTGAGAAGATGAGAAAGGAGGATAGAGTTTCAAGGTCTAAAGAGGGAAAAGGAAAATTTTGGATGTGGTGGAAACGTTTAAAACACTGCCAGCCGGTCCAGTAGGTGGACAGGGTGTTAGGGGATACAGAGTCAATGATAAGATCTTGGGAGGCGGTGGTGAGCTGGTTCATGCTGGATGTGGCTAAAGCGGGAAGATGGTATTGGAATAGGGTGGAGTCGGAGTGGGCTGAGGGTCCATATGTGGTGCCAAGGTCCTGAATTTCTGCACGTTGGAGCGAGAGAGAGCGTCAGCAGTGGGATTAGAAAGGCCAGGTATGTGTAGAGCTTTGAGAGAAAATTGATGTGTGATGGATAGCCAGGTCAGACGACGGAGATAAAGCATGATGGATAGATTATTGGATCTGGACTTATTGATTATGTATACAACGGTGGAATTGTCTGAATGGATGGACAGACGGGGTATAACTCCCGCAGGGCAGTGGAATCGCTGTCTGCAGCCGACTGTTCGATGAGCTCCTGAGGCCAGGGAGAGAAAAACCAACGGGTGCCACAATAGCCTCCGAATCCAAAGGAGGGGGCAGCGTCAGAGAAGAGGAAAAAGTCAGGGTGGTCCGACGCTTCGGGAAGGCGAAAGAGAGATATGCCATTCCAGTGGGAGAGTAGGAGGAGCCAGAAGCGCAGTTCAGACAGGCAAGCTTGGTCCAGAGTGACTGTTTGGTAGAGAGAGGTGGCGGAAGAGGAAAGCGTGAGAAGATGAGAAATGAAGGATCTGCCTTGGGGAATAATCCGCATGGCGAAATTTAAATGGCCCAAGAGAGAGAGAAGCTGCTGCTGGGAGCAGTGCTGACGTTCGAGGAATAGAGAGAGGGCATCCTTGATACGGACCAGCTTGTCACGGGGGAGGGAAGCCTGGAGAGAAACGGAATCCAGGATTATGCCGAGGAATTCCAGATACGTAGCAGGGCCGACAGTCTTCTCGGGAGAGAGAGGAATACCCAGACGTTCGAAAGCTGCAGACAGCTGGGTGATGCATCGGGCTGGAGGAGAGGTGGGGGCATCGAGGACGAGAAAATAGTCCAACCCAAGCGGAGCAGTCAGCTTCCGCCGTGCTTGGGTGGGCGCTGGGGACAGCCGGAGCGGGAGTGAGCCAGCCCGCAGTAGGAGCAGGCATGCAGAAGCTTGCAGGACGAGGTGAAGCAGCCGCCCCCGTTGAAATTATTGCA
Source organism: Astyanax mexicanus (assembly GCF_023375975.1). Lineage (NCBI taxonomy): Eukaryota > Metazoa > Chordata > Actinopteri > Characiformes > Acestrorhamphidae > Astyanax > Astyanax mexicanus. The sequence goes on from NW_026040041.1 coordinate 6,822,973, forward strand.
CAGCATGCGACGGCCCAGGAAACTCTGACGCCTGCCGCGGGCATCACGCGCATCGACGGAGACGATGCGCTGGGGGGAGGGAGCGCGGCCGGCCAGGCCGTCCGTGAAGGGTGCAGAAGATCTAGTGGCTGCGCGTGGGGCAGATGAGGGGTCCACGAGGGAACAGGCAGAGGCGGGGTGAGAGAGATGTCCGCATAGTCCACAGGAGACGGAAGCACGGCCCGCGAAAATCCTGCAGTACAATTCCATGTCAAGAATGCCCCAATGCGTGGGGACATTCTGTTGAGAGAGGTGGGTTGCAGCCCGAGCACAAAACAGGCGGTGATAATCCACAAAACCCGAGCCACCAAAGCGCACGGCCAGGTCCATGATAACAGACAGATAATCGTCAAGCTCCCGTCTCTGAACTGGGAAGGAGGAGCAGATGATGTCTTTGTACAAGGCGAAAGCCAAGGCGAACTCGGGGACCGTGAGAATCCCCGAGGCGCGAGGTGCCGCTGTGCGAAGCGTGAGGGAAATATCTCTGACATCAACGGTGCATGGAGCAACGAGCTGGGAGGAGGGATGCAGTAACAGCGAGAGATCCACATCCTCACCTTGCACTGGTGAAGCGCAGGCTGGACCAAGGGGGGGTTGAACACCAGAGCGCCCGGAGGGGGAGGTGCGGTGGTGTAGAGAGAGTAGGAGGGGCCAGGAGCTGGAAGGCGGGGCCCAGGCAACACGAGGGAGGAGGCACCGGCCAGGGAAGCGGCAGGCAGAAAGTCAGAGGCTAGTGGGCGGGCCATCGAAGAGGGCATGGCGTAGGAAGACAGGGGATGACGTGGGAAGATGAGGGGACGGCGTGGGAAGATGAGGGGATGACGTGGGAAGATGAGGGGATGACGTGGGAAGATGAGGGGATGACGTGGGAAGATGAGGGGATGGCGTGGGAAGATATGGGCGCGGCGAGGGAATATACGGGCACGGCGAGGGAAGACGGGGGTAAGGTGAGAGAAGGCGGGGGCACGGCGAGGGAAGACGGGGGAACAGCGTGGGAAGACGGTGGGACGGAGTGGGGAGGGGGAAACAGAGAAGAGGAGAAGAAAGGGAGAGGAAGCGAAGACTGGAGGCGGGCAGGAGCCGAAGGGAGGGAAAGGAAAGGACGGGGGGGATCACCCAGAAGCGAGGAAGAGGGAACCCCAGCGGGGAAGGAGATCGGTGCCGGGCCAGGTGCGGGGACCACCACGCTGGAAGGGGGCGCTGGAACGGGGATAGAGGGCCGGGAGCGGCTGCGAGGAGGGAGCAGCGGCGGGGAGGATTCGCCGCGGGCCGCAGCAGGCTGGGTAGAGGAGCGGCTGGAGCCAGGGCTGGAAGCGGTACAGTTAAAAAGCTCCGTGCGACAGTAGGTGAACTCCGCAGTACAGTTAAAAAGCTCCGTGCGACAGTAGGTGAACTCCGCAGTACAGTTAAAAAGCTCCGCGCGACAGTAGGTGAACTCCGCGGTACAGTTAAAAAGCTCCGCGCGACAGTAGGTGAACTCTGCGGTACAGTTAAAAAGCTCCGCGCGACAGTAGGTGAACTCTGCGGTACAGTTAAAAAGCTCCCCGCGACAGTAGATGAGAAGTTCTATTTGTTTAAATTTTCCTTTCATCTTTTTATCTTATTATTGTGGCACTGTCACTAAACTGCACTTTCACGATATGAGAGAGAATGAGCGAGAATAAGCATCAGGTGTATTTGTCTAATTCTCAAATGGCAAAACATCTATGTTAATCTAGGAGTAAGTCCGTGTAGTAAGCATAAATATAAATCCTTATAAATGTCAGAAAAAAATATAGCTAGTAACTAATAGTTACTGTGCACATTTTAAGTATATTTTATGTTATAGTTACGGCTGGTAAACAGAGGCGTCTCTGCTTTCTGACGTCGGTCAGCAGGCAGGCTTTCTATTCGCAATGTCTTCAGCAAAAATAAAAATAAATGATTTCAGCGCATCAATCAAGCTTCCACAGCAGAGTTTAGATTATCAGCCCGAGCCTGACCCGATTCCCGACCCGAACTCACACATGCGCTCCTCCACTACGCATTACGCACTTGTCTTGCAGAGCTGTGTGTAGCTAAATAGCCAGCAAAATGGAGTCTTCTGAAGTGAGGAGAAACATTACACAAGGTGAGATAAATTTGGTCCAATGCGAAGGACAGTCAGAGGTTTGGAGCTAACTCAAGTTAATTGTTGATAGAAACAACACGTGTGTCGGCTTCGTAGAGTGTGTTAAGCGCAGAGTGCTATACGCTTAAAATAAAGGCTATAAAATTTGGCTATATGCTTAACATAAAAAAGTAGAAGAAAGTCATTGTAAATTATTGTTATTGGCCTATTTTGGTTTAATGAGTGTGCAGGGCATTGCCGTTTTTTGTGTTTTTGGACAGGCTATGTGATAAATATTAAAATGTTTGTTGTTAAGAAAGTATTTAATATTCTTAAACCATGTTAAATTATATTAGATTAGGAAGGTCATTCAGACATAATTTTTGTGGATCATATTTCGCATTGTTGGTGTTTTAATCTTTTGGAAATCTGTTCTTAATACAATTTATTTTTAAAATAATAGGTCTTCTTCAACATCATTCTTAACAGGTTTTGCTCATTTAAACAGCCTGAAACTATTTTTTCAAAAACTCAGTTTTAACGCTGTACTTAATAAAAAAAATTTAATTGGGTCATCGGCTCGGGCTCGGGGCAGAACGTGCATATTCATTCTTCATGTTTAAAAAAAAAACCACTGCATTTTAAAATTATTTTTATGGTGTTCCAGTTCTTATATTCTTCTTCTTAGTGCTTCCTTCTCATTTGCAGTACGCTGTAATTTGTTTTTACAGCTAGAATCGAACGTGGCCAGTTTCTTTCATACAATCTTAAGTGCTACCAAGATGGAAATGATCTGTGTTTTCGTGAATAACACTATAGACCTAAGGCAAAAATTAAAACATTATCTAAATGTGTCACTTGACAATAAGGTCATACACAGATTATTAAATGTTTGAATAATGTGTCAACATTTATGCCTACGTTACGTCACATATGCAGTATGTTCTGCCCCCCCCTCACCCCTCCTCACCCCGTTGGAAGAGGAAAAAAAGTTCAGGCTCAGGATTTTTTTCACTATCACCCCTGACTAAGGCAAACAATATGTTAATGAGTGTACAGACAGTAAAACCTTGAATAAACCTGCAAAATCATACTATTTTTTGTGTTTTTTTAGGCACATCATATTTGTCAATACCTGTTACTTAGATGTAGATCAGATCCCATTTTATGACGCATTTATGCTGAAAATCGTGAAATTCTATATGCCGCTGTGCATATATACATATATATACATGAGTGTTTTTGTTTTTTCAAAGGAAATTATTTACAAGAGATCAACAATATAAAAGACAGTAAAATAACACCTGTACTGCTATAAACTTGAATCCCTTAATTTGGTTCAGAGAACCATTTAAAAGTATCTCATCATCCTTACCTGAGAACAGCAGATCTCAGATCCTTTCTGAAGTTTATAGGTCTACCCATTGACCGGTCACTCTTCATGGAGACACAGCTGGGTTCAGGTGAGTCTGATCTCTTATGCTGATCCAGTCTAAAACACAACCAGTATCAGACACCATCTACAACTTTTCCAGCAAACCTTTCACTTTATACCCAATCACATTATTCTCTCACCTCTCAGCTTCCTGTATGTCCTGTTCCCCAGAGACACTCATTTTGGAGCTCATCTTCCTCCTTCAGATTACACCTAATCCTGTAAACACACACACACACACACACACACACACCTATCAAGTACACAAACTGACTTCCTCTTTAAAGTAATGTAAAGTTCTTCTCTCTGTGTCTAAAACACTTTTAGTCAGACAGTAAATTCTAGTATTAAAGCTTCAGTTTTTACCTCTGTGCTTTTTATCCAAACGCTCTTCACCTTCTTCTCTCATCTAAACAGAAGCTGCTGAAGATTTCACTTTCACTTTAAACCAGTCTGATCTGGATCCTCACCTGAGGAGGAAGTACAGGAATTTATTTTACAGGTTAAAGAAGAATGACTGATGTTTCTCTCGACCAATCAGAGCACTCCCTCCACCTACCTGCCTGAACAGGTGAGACTCTACCTGAACACACAGATTTATGCAGCTGATTCTCAGTGAAAGCTGGACACGGTCTGCTGAGGTGAAAAGACTACTTGAAGTTTTGAAGCACAAACAGCAGGATATGTTCTGACTCTGGTATTCAGTAAATAATAATACATCACAGTTCTGATTAAATAACATCTTACTGAACTTTATCATCATTTTATCTGTTTTAGGAGATTCTCTCATTTACGTTCTGGAGTCTGGAGCCTCTCAGACAATACTGAGGTCGTCTAACACGGCCTGACATTTTGTAATATTTAAACTACATAATAAACACTGAACCATAATAATAATAGCTGTAGGAATTTAATTTATTTATCTATATATGTTTTTCACTGACTCATAATTTATTTTAATTGAATGAACCAACAAAACTATATTGAGAAACTATTTTACGTTAACTTTCACTGAAAATGAGGAAAGTCTGAAGTTCACATTTCTTCCAGTTTCAGATTAGGTGTGTAAGTTCTGCTCTATGATACGACCTGCATTAAACTGTACTATGGTTTAGTTTTATCCTACATTTAATCTAACTGCAGTTCTGTTCTTCCTTCCAACATGTTGAACTATCTCCCCAAATGATTTAAGGAATTTTATCCTGTCAGAGAATCTTCTGTGGTTTTGGGCTGAAAAAAGTCCTCAGACCCACAACTCCCCCCTCAGTACTGAGCTGTAGTGATTATTCACTCTGTACATGATGAGTTATGGGATATTAAACACTACAACATTAATTATTCCAGGATTATTGATCTGAGCTTGTTGCAATGCTCTTGTTTGACTGTAGAAACGTCCAGGTTGGAGTCAGAGTCTGATCCAGCTCATGCCTGCTTCTCATTGGTTGAACTCCTGCCAGTCAAAATTAAAATAGGCCAGTTTTTCCATCTTTATATAGGATATATCTGTATAATGTACTGAAATACATCTGTGGATTTTCTGTGAATCATTGTCTCAAATTCTGAGTTAAAGGACATTAGAGTGTATAAAATAAATAAAATAGTAGCTGCAAAAGTATTCAACCCCCCCCCCCCCTTTTTACATTTTTTTACCTTACAACCACAAACGTAAATGTGTTTTATTGAGATTTTACGTGATAGACCAACACAAACTAGCACGTAATTGTGAAGTGGAATGAAAATGATACATGAATTTCAACATTTTAATCCAATGAAAATCTGAAAAGTATGATGTGCAAAAGAATTCAGCCCCCTTTATCAGTACTTAGTAATGCTACCTTTCACTGGAATCACAGCCATGTCTTGGTAGGATTGTAGAAACAGTTGTAGAATACTTTTTGGCTCATTTTTGGATGACGGATTGCTTGGTATGTATTTTAATAACCTAACCCTGCTTTACACTTCTTCTCCACAACTTTATCTCTGACCTGTCTGGTGATTTCTTTGTTCTTCATGATGCTGTTTGTTCACAAGTGTTCTCTAACAAACCACTGAGGCCTTTACAGAACAGCTGTATTTATACTGAGACTAAATTACACACAGCTGGATTAACTCTATTAACTAATTAAGTGACTTCTGAAGGCAATTGATTGCACTGGATTTCATAAAGGGGTTTCAGAGTACATATAAGTTTGTGGTTGTAAGCTGATAAAATGTAAAAAAAAAATTCAAGGGGTATGAATACTTTTGCAAGACACTATAATTATTATAATTATTTCATTATGAGAACAACACCTGTACCATATGATACCATATTGAAATCACAGCAGCATCACATTTCAATGTGTTAATAATATATTCACCATAAATCATCCTAGTAGTTAAAGAGACGATCATTGATAACTGTGTAATAACTTTATGATAACTGTGTAATAACTGTGTAATAGTTGTATGATAACTGTATAATAACTGTATAATAACTGTGTAACAACTGTGTAACAACTGTATAATAACTGTATAATAACTACTATACTATAGAACAGTTGAACAGACAGTGTAATAATTAGCATTATGTGTCTCAGTATTTTTAATAGTAGAATCACAGATACCACATAACTATGTCTATAACTATAAACTACAATAGTAAAACTATGGCAGCATCATTAATTAAACATAGTGATCATAAGGAACCACAGTAGTTCAGAGTAATGTTATGGTTATATATGCAATAACTACAGTTACTATATAAAATCATAGTAAAACCATAGTAATTCTTTTGTAAGAGTAACTAAGAGCTAGATTAATTTAATAGATTAATGATGAGCTTCCAGCAGCTGATCAGCCAATAGACTGCACTAGAAAATCAACATATATAAACAACAGTAAAATAAACTAAACACTGCACTTTATTAATATATGAAATAAACAGGCAGCATTAATGCTAAAAGTCTCTCTTTACACTGCAAACATGATCATTACAGACAGTAGCTGTGAGGGAGAGCTGGCATCCCCCCACAGGAGGGAGGCAGAGAGCCACCACTCAGCCTGAATCCAGACCCGCTGCTAGACTGGTTTCCACCACCAGAGGGAGGCAGAGAGCTTCCTCTTATCTCATCATTCATCATCTGCTCCACATGAGCTCTGGTCTATTTACAGTTTTTTACAATCACTAACATGCTTTTATCTGATCTGTATTCACATTTTCAAAACTCTAAATACGCTTAACTCAACATCTGTCTGTTGTGGACTAAACTGTTCACACAGTTCATGTAGCGATCACACAATATGTATTCAATTAGCATGTTTTATACATGCTTACATTTTATTAACAAACTAAATTGCTAAACTAAAATACTAAAATAGCATGCTTAAATGAAATATCTCATGTTACAAACCTTAAATACAGTATATAACTGCTGTTTGTACAATAATAGCATGTGTAAATCTATTATAACTAATATACACATTATTAATAATAAATAAAATTCTATGATAAGCCAATCAGAGCTGGAACTGGATTTTATCATTAGATATAATGCTGTCAGTGACATGAACACATAAAAAAGGGTATTTTTGTTTTGGACTGAGTGTGGCCAGTGTAGCTATTGGAGCTCATAGAGAGAGAGAGAGAGAGAAGAAAGAAAATATCTCTGGATGGAGGGAAAGTAATAGTTACTCCAGGAAAAGGTGGAGTTAAACCAGGACAAGGGAGAGAGGAAGAGTTGGGTCAGGATAAGGAAGAGGAACAACGGTGCCGAAAGTATTTACATTCATTACTCTGTAGGTAGAAGTATAGATACTAGAGTTTAAAATATAAATACTTCTGTAGAAGTTGAAGCATCAACTCAAGTATCAACTTTTACTCAAGTAAAAGTGTAAAAGTTCTGGTTTCAAAAATACAGTAAAAAGTATAAAAGTTAAAGTAATGGAAGGGAAAGTTTAGGCCACACCACAGAGTCCTATAGTGCACTTTTTATTCTACTCTATAGTTCTATAAAATAAATATCACTTAACAACTTTTAGACAATATGTTGCTCACATTTGATACTCAAGTATTTTTATATAAAAACAATCATGATGCTGTTTCTGTAATGTCAGTAGCTTTTATTATTTTAACAGTGGTTGCACTGTGATTGACTATACGTAGCTCTGGAACAGAGAACATGCGTTCTTGTGTTTTGAAAGAATTAGTTGATGTTAATCAGGTGTTTGTGTTTTTGTGATGACAAAATGTGCTTTTGTGCAGAAAATGAACAGGGGTGGGTTTCCCGAAAGCTTCGTAATGCGTTAACTTCGTTAACTCGTACTTAAGATTGATCGTTAATTAAAGAGTGTTTCCCAAACCGGTGCGTAACTAAAGTACTACGTAAACTCGCTCGCAGATTAACGAGTGCTCTCACCCAATCGTTATTTTTAGAGAGCTTCTTTAGGGGATCTCGACTTGCAGTTCAGCACCTTAAACACCAGGGACCTCCAATTTTGAGGGAGAAAAATGTTAATTTCTGTGGTTGAAGCAATTATATTATATTACTATTAATTATAATCAATTATATTATATTATATTATATTATATTATTCCCCGTGTCTGCAGGTGCTCCGGTTACCTCCCACAGTCCAAAGACCTAATTGGATGTCGGATAAAAATTAAAAACTGCCCCTTAGGTGTGAGTGTGTGAGTGGATGTGTCTGTGTGTCTGTCTGTGTCTGTCTGCCCTGCGATGGATTGGCGGCCTGTCCAGGGTGTATAGCCTACTGCCTTCCGCCCGATGCCGGCTGGTAGACTCCAGCCCCCCCGCGACCCTTAAAGGATAAAGCGGTTGACGATGAGTAAGTGAGTGAATGAGTTATATTATATTATATTATATTATATTATATTATATTATATTATATTATATTATATTATATTATATTATATTATATTATAATGCCAACTTTGTCTGTGGCTTGTAGTCTAACTGGGCAAACCCACGAATACATTATTAAAATGCAGATTCCTGTATGATGCTCACGGTCTAAGCAAAGCTGCAAAGTCAGCAAGTCCGTGGATTCTGTAATCAGGCTGTTACTGTGGAATACACACTTATACACAATTCCCACCAGCCCGGGAGTTACAGCACAACACTATATATTTCCATGCTATTGGGAAAATCCCTGGTACTGTAGGTCCGGTGCAGGGGACGCCTGCGGTGTCTTTAATCACACCTACACGTATTGTAAAGGGTCTCGGTGAATGTGCAGGTAATATTTAATATTATTCCTTAATCAGGTGATTCTAACCAACATTGTGGCCGTTCATCTGGGCAAACTCTGGGGTGTGTCAGCTCACAAATATATAAATACCAGTCAAAAGTTGGACACGTATCATTCAATGTTTTTATTTTTTCATTGTGGATTAATACTAAAACCATGAAAACTATTAATTGATGCATATGGAATTATCTAGTAAACAAAAAGGTGGGCTTAACAATCCCCTGACCTAAACCCAACTGAGATGGTGATTGGATGAGCATACTCATGTTGGTTTAATATACATAACATACGTATATGTATTATTATATTATTTTTATATTTTTTATATATTATATTTTTATATTATTATTAATAATTATAATAATACATTAATATTACTCCCCAAATTACTATTAATAATATTAGTATAATATCTATATATATATATATATATATATATATATATATATATATATATATATATATATATATATATATATATATATAAACAATAATCGTTTTAAAAAAGTAAAAAATTTTTTAAATAGATTAGATTTTCGAGTATTTATTTAGTCATATGTATCTTTAGGAGTATTTTATTAATGCCAAAGTACATCTTTTTGTAATTTAAATTTCAGAATATGTATAATATTGATGATTACAACACATTTCTACGTTTTTAGGGTGTAATAGTGAATAAATACTGCATATTGGCAGTGTTGAATCGATATATGTGGATCGATTGAGTGCGCTGTTTTGGGGGAGGAGTCAACAAAGACGTTCTTTAACCTCGTTCGTTAATTTTCACGTTGCGAAGCTCTTTGGGAAACACTCGCAGAACTGGCTCGTTCTTTACTCACGTCATTCGTTAGTTAGTTCGTTATTCGCTAAGATTGATCGTTTTCGGGAAACCCACCCCTGTTTGGTTAATTGTATGAGGGAGGTGTGGTGCTGTATTTAGAGTTTAGATAAAGTAAAATCTAAAGTACTGGTAAATGCTTCTCAGCAGTTGTAAAATAGAAACTGTAAGGAGATCTCTCTGTGTTTCTGAAGTGTTTTTAGTAAAAGTAGAAATGATTCAGTAAATTTCCCCCAATCTGCCTCTAATTACTGACTTTATTTCAGCAGTAAAAGATCTGTTCTTGACTGGAGTCTCTCGGTGCAGCACTTTCACTGTGGTTCTCATTCTCATGCTGAACAATCATTGATGGATTCTCTTCTTTGTGTTTATGAACATTACAATCTCCAACCGCTGTGTTTTACCCCAAGTGCACAAAATCATCATCATCACATAAGTCTGGATGCAGCTTTGTTCTACAGATGTGAGAAAAGGGAATTAAATCTGTTAATATCAGAGTCAGAGGACTTTCTCTGCTGGAGGAAAATTTAAAGTTTAAATCTACTGTAGTTTTAGTAGTTTTAACTGGTTTTCTATTGAGGGTTTTTGTTGAAGTCTAGAGTCAAATGTTTGGAGCTAAATTTTATTTGGAAGCTGCACATTTTCCCGTCAAACATGTTTTAAGATTTTAAAGTTTTCATTAGTCATTAATCTGAGAAACTCTGATTAATTCTACACTTTTAAAAGTCTGGGTTTAGGCTTTATGAAGTTTGGTATGTGCTGGTCTGTTGTGGAAGGTGTGATCTGGGTGTGATCTGGGTTTAGATAGTTTAATACTTTAATATGATTCTTGTTGGATCATTAATAAAAGAATGGGATCTAGAGTTTGTAGATGACGCCATTATTAAACTAGAAAAGTGCATTTCCTGAAGGAAACACAGGATCATTGTGCAGCTAACGCATAATGTAAGAAAAGAACTAGCCAGTACTGAAGTGTTTCCCAAAGAGCTTCACAAAGTGAAAATTAACAAACAAGATAAAAGAACGTTTTTGTCGACTCCTCCCCCGAAACAGCACACTCAATCAAATCACAAAAAAAAACATTCAACACTGCAAATATGCAGTAGTTATTCACTATTACACCCAAAAACGTAGAAATGTTTTGTAATCAATATCATTATACATATTCTGAAATTCAAATAACAAACAGATGTACTTAGGAATTGATAAAATAATCCTAAAAATACATATAACTATATTAATACTAATCTATGTATATATATATATATATATATATATATATATATATATATATATATATATATATATATATAGAATACACACAGAATTGTAAAATATTTAAACCAACCAGAATATGTTTTATACATTTAGTTTTGAGGACAGATCTGCACACTCTGTATTTTATTCTCAGTGATTTGATGAGGTACTGACACCTGAAATAGTTTTCTCAACATCTTGATGGTTGATTGGTTGATGGGGTTTTATTGCCACTTCAGCATATATTTGGCTATTTGTAGCATACACTTGGTTTTATATATCCAGACAGAGCAAAGTTGTTTAAAGTTTCTAGCACGATAAGGGAAATACATTTTGCTACAAATGTATTAAAGTAGGTGTTTCAGGTTAAGATGCGATAAAAACTTTAAGATCTTCCCTGGTGGGTTTTTTTCCCCTAAAAGGTCTTTAATGTTCTTTTTTTAATAGGAGGATTGTCTTATATGGTTATAGGCAGGACAGTCGATGAGGATGTGTTCAATAGGAGGATGTTGCACGGTTGACAAGAGTGAATTATTGGGTTATTATAATTTATAGATCTGTATATTTAGAATGGGAGTTGGGCCCAGTTCCTATTATATCCCCCTGCTATATCAGATAATACCAGACTGCACACCGCTACAGCAGCTGCAGTTACACACAGCCTACTGTCAGCAGGACACTGAGGAGAGAGCAGGACACTGAGCAGTGAGGACCACCAGCCTTTGCTTTACTCAGCTCACTTTCTTCTGCTTCATTCAGGATTTAAAACTCAGATTTGAACATCACTGCTGTTAAAACACTGATCTTCTGTCCCATAGAAATAAAAGGCTTTTGGATTCAGTGTTTGTCTCTTTATATAAACTGTATGAAACACATTTTTCCACACTATAGTCTCTTCTAATGGTCTTGTTTTAATGAATTTTAAAATTTAAATGAATTAAAATTAAAATAATGAATTTAAATTCCATAGAAGCTGAAAGTGTTTTCTACAGTGAGTTAACAGACAGTAAACACTGTGGAGGGGAAACAGATACCAGTCTTCACACCTTAATAAAACCTTTAATAAGTTTCATAATTAAACAAAAACAGAATGAACCCTGACTGAAGACAGACATTATCGGATTTGATTATCCTCTATGTATTTATTTACATATATTACAGGGAAAAAGCAGATAAACACTGTTACACAAAATACAAGTTATGTAAGGTATAAAGGAATTCTAGCAGAAGCTAATTTCCAGCTCCTGTTTCTGGTTAGAAAGGCTTAAAAATAAATAAAACATATTTTAAGGCTCTGTAAAAGTTAAAAGAATGAGTGTGGATACAGTCTATACAGCTTCTGAAGGTTTCCACACATTTCTAATTAATTTAAACAACATGATAAAAGTATAAGACAGTGCTGAACTGATCACTGTCGACTGGTTAACCCTCACTGCTCTGCCTGCTATACAGAATATAAAAGTGTACTATACTGTATGTGTAGATTCAGATCTCTCTAAACCAGATTCCACACCACATTTTAGCTCAGCCAATGATTTAGAGCTCGGGGTATTTACCCAAGAGTCTGAAAATGCTGCTCTACCTCTCACTGACTTTCAGTAGGAATTAAGAATCTTCTGGAACCAAAATATCATCTGTGAAAATTTCAGTTTCTGACAGACAAGACTCCCACTTTCCTACTAAACTCCACAATATAGAAATCAACAAGGTTCTATTTCCACTCTGATAAGAAGATTAGAGCTGTTCTGATAATGATCTGTTACTGTTTAGTTCAGCTATTCCAGCTGCTGAACAGCCGGATCTCATTTCAGCTCATATGAACATTTTGGAAGCTTCTAAACTCCACAGAAGTGCTGAATGAAGAGCTGATGAAGAGCCCAGATTGTCCAATAAGAGCAGGTCAGGATTTCAGAAGCTGGAAAGCAGAAAACAGAACAGAATGATCAGACATGAACACACACTTACAGTCAGCACTCACCTTATTAGATTGTGAAAACATCCACAAGCAACAGAAATTGTATAAAATCCTCTAAATCTAAAACTCTCATTCTCTGTCTGACTGAAACTCACTGAGCACAGTTCCACACACAAGGTGATTCAGAACAGATTCATCAAACAAACTACAGCTTAATCCTATAAAACCACACACTCACATACCAAACACTTCACACTCTACACTGTAGAGATGGAGACTTTGGGTTATTTTTGGTAAAAACTACTAAATAAAAATGTATTATACGTTTAATTATAGACATTAAAAAAAGGCTGTGAAGTTCATCCTGTGTTTAAAAGTTAAACAGGTTTGATTGAAGTTGATACAATATTTCCAGTGACTGTGAACCACAGTAACACACTCTGTTTCACACAGGTCTGTTTTCACCCTAAACGTCACTAAAATAACGGTCTGATCTGGTTTGTTCTGCAGGTCAATCAAACACCTCCTCCCTTAAAAAACAGGAAGTTCCTGGTCATGCTGTGATGTAACCCACCTGACTCTCAGCTACAAACAATGGGAGCTTAGCAACACTGCCCAACCATGAACTCAGTTATAACCAAAACATACTGTTTTTATTTAATCAAATCAAAATCACCTTCAAATGGTGAATTTTGGGTAGCAATCTACCAGTCCACTGTACACAATATTACCATAACAAGTTAACTTAAACCCAACTCTAAAACACTGTAGGTGACCATCAATTGTGTGTGTGTGTGTGTGTTTCAGAGACAGTAATTCAGTAGCTCACTCTAGTTTCTCCAGTTTAAAGTGAGGATCCTTCTGTAGATCAGAGAGCAGCTTCTTTCCTGACTCTCCTGGATTATTGAAGCTCAGATCCAGCACTCTCAGGTGTGAGGGGTTTGATTTCAGAGCTGAAGCTAAAGCAGCACAGCCTTCTTCTGTAATACTGCACCTCCACAGCCTGCAGAGAGAAGGAGCGAAAAGTACAACAGATGAGTGTACAGTTATATTCACACACTAGGAGTGTAAAGACCGATATACAGATTTGTGGGATACTGTACATGATTTGTGGCTGTCAGGGAGACACTATCAATATGCAGGTGAATCCTGCGACTCACAGGAAAAGTTAAATCTCTGAACTATATACGAATAATCAAATCACTCTGTTATTTTGTGTGGAAGAAATTTCTCTCCTATAGTGTTACAGAAACTACTACAGCTTCACTCCTGAATCCTGCGGTTCATTATTACTCAGGTTCACTTCTCTCAGAGCTGAGGTCAAATTGGGGTCTTAATAAAACGATCACGAAAAAAAAATGCCCACAAGTTGCTTAATAATCTGATATTGCAAACAAATAAGAGAACACAATTATTTATAGTTCATAACTTAATGCCAATAATTAATTGTACATATACATAATTATTAAATTATATAATATTGTTGTTTTCAGTTGTTAAATTGAGCACAAGGCTGAATTTGGCTTCTTTTTCACCCGCATGCTTGCTGCAGTTACATGCGGCCGCATGTAATTTTAACAGAAAAAAGCCCCATTAAAACAACGCTGTGCAAACGCTTTAAGTAAAAAGGAACAACACAGAAAGACCTCCAAGTTTATTTTAGACTTCAATATAATATAGATAAATTAAGATAATTAGACAGAACATAAGATTAAAAAAACTTCTTAAAAATATTAAAAATTAGACTGTTCCAGGAACTTTTATACAGATACACACAAGTACACACGTCAGAAAAACAGAATAATAACAAAGGAAGACATTTTCTCATACCAGAATGTGATTTTAGATATTTTCTTTTCTTGATAGTTTTATTTTCTCGTCAGCATTAAAGGCCCTAATTTGACTTCATAGAGTTTGAGCTGAGAGCTGAGGAAAGGTCTTCACATTTAAAACTTACTCTTACACTCACTAACAATAACAATAACACACACACACACAAACACACAGTCTTTTTGAGACTGGGCAAATTAGGCCTGGACAATAATTCGATATCGGTATTTATCACGATAAGAAATGTTACAATAACGCTGATATAATTTTTGTGTCATATTGATATGTATTATTTACAGAATCTGTCACAAACAAACGTTTCACTGCAGAGCTGAACACAATTAGCCTCTGTAGCAGGGCTACATCAGCAGTGTTGGGCACGTTACGTTGAAAAAGTAATTAGTTATAGTTACTAGTTACTTCTCCAAAAAACTTACTAACTATAAATAGTTACTTCACTATAAAAGTAACTAGTTACCAGTAAAAGTAATTATTGCGTTACTTTTGTTATTTGCCCCTTTAAAAAAAATGAACAAAAGAAAATAAATTATGTAATTACTACTATTATTAGAAAAATAACAAACGAAAATAAACCCAAAATGTTGACAAAAATATAATCTAACAAATTAAAAAAAAAAAAGAAACGAAAAACTCCACACGACCAAAGAAAATTACTAAGACTAAAAACCCCGGAAAAAACAAATACGAGTCTGGGGATAAAAATTAAACAAACCAAACCACACTCAAAGGAAAAATGTATATATAAACAAAACAAAAGTATGGACAAAAACATTAAAAAACTCATTTAAATCCATTAAAAAACTAATTTAAAACAATCACAGGCTTTCTGCGCAGAATAATAAAAGTTTCAGTTAGTTTCAGTTTCAAATCATGAAAACAGCTCACCAAAACCTCAACCTGTCCTTTATATTTGACAATATTTGATTAACTTACAGGTCCTTACTTGTTTTTATTTAACTGAACTGAGTTTTATATTATTTATAGCCTCGCGCTGAATTCAGCTCCGCGCTGAGAAAGAGAGAGAGAGAGAGAGCACGAGAGAGAGAGCGCGAGAGAGAGAGCGTGCGAGAGAGTGCGCGAGAGAGAGAGAGTGTGAGAGAGAGAGTGTGCGAGAGAGAGAGAGAGAGAGTGCGCGAGAGAGAGAGAGAGAGAGAGAGAGGCGCAGCGCATTTTGCCTGATTTCTCTTGATTAAATATCAATACATTTGTTGGCTTTATTGAGTTTAATAACATGATTTTACTATACTTGTCCGACCTTATTTAATACAACGTTTTTTTTTTTTAGAAGACAGAGGTTATTCTGAGCGTAATGCCGCACGCGCAGTGCCAAGCACCACTTTGCGTGCCTGCAACATTTTAAAGTGCTGGACGAGATTTTAATTCATGAATTAATATATTTAATATTTTAATAAATTTGCCCTGGTGATAAGAAACGAATGCTAACATATAGCTTTATATTTCTGTGTATTTCAAATGTTTTAAGTTTTATATAATAGACGGACAGCACCAGACGCTGACAATGTGCTTTATTTTTCAGATATAAAAGTGAAATTCAGTTAAATAATAGCAAAGTTGAATAAAATAAATTTATGTTCAGTCAAAGTTCTTTTCTCTTTTAATTTTCCATTTCAAAAACTCCAGCATTTGAGTGAGAATAAGCATCTGTTGAAATTCTTAAACAGCAGAATGCCTGTCTGCTATATTAAGTTACAGTTATTTAGTCTGTGTACTAAACATAAATATAAATCCTTATAACTGACAGAAATAAATATAACTAATAATAATTTATAGTTAGAAGTGATGGTATGGGGTATTTTGGAGCGCAGGGTGATCAATCGCGCAAAACTTTTTTCCGCGGCCAAGATAGAAACACGCCAGAAATTTACCTGAACACACGTCATTTCCAGACCACCACGCCCATCGACGTTAATATATTCCAAAAGTCCAACGCTATTTTAAGGACGCGTGCAAGGCGTAAAAATAGACTGTTGAAGGGTGGCAATGCGCCACGCTACACGCCTTGCGCGGGGTGTACGATAGGGCCCTTTGTCTGTATGCGCGAAGTTAAAAAAAATACGTTCATTCAACTGCTAAAGTAACGTGCAGTAACGGGGTGTTGGAAGTGGTAACGGTGTTATAGTTACAGTCAGAGTAATTAGTTAGATTACTCGTTACTGAAAAAAGTAACGGCGTTAGTAACGCCGTTTATTTCAACGCCGTTACTTCCAACACTGTACATCAGTGTGTGATGACGTAATCACACAGGCACGTAGCCAGATACGCTAGGCTAGGCTAGGCTTGCTAGGCTAGGCTCGTATCCGCTCCACTCTGCATCTAAAATATTCCGCGATGAAGCCAAACCGACCCTAACTGAGCGGTTCCACTACAAACAATATTTTCCTTATTCTGGCTGAAGCGATTTTGTAGTTTATGTTGTAACTGAGTTATTTATAGATGATAAAGCCTATAGGTTTGATTATTTTACGGGGATATCATGTTCCTTTTATGTATATGAAGGCTTTTTGCATTCTTTATCCTGGTTGAAGCATTTTTATTTTTATCTGTTAAATTTGTTTACAAAAGAATAAGAAGCCTCTGTTATAATTTAAAGTTATTTATATTGGTAATATGTATATAGTTTATAGATTTATGTTTGACAGGGATGTCGTGTTTTTATTTTGCTATATGCAAATAAAAGTGAGCATTGATTTATTTAGAAATGTTTTATTATATGAAGTGTTATATACTATTCTATAGTTTTTGTGAGAGGAGGCTTCAAAAACTTTAATTAAATTTCAGACAGTAGCAGGTACAGATTTCCATTGCATTCGATTTATTCCTAGCAGTTTTTCTGAGGCCTTCAAAGTATTTATATTGATATCGATATTATAGTGGTGTGTGTGTGTGTGTGTAGTGGTGTGTGTGTGTGTGTGTGTAGTGGTGTGTGTGTGTGTGTGTGTGTGTAGTGGTGTGTGTGTTAGCATAGGCGTGCACACATAGACATCAGGTGGTGCTGAAGCACCACCAACTCTGCCCTTTATTAACCAAAGTGCCCTTTTGAAACTTCGTTTTTTTTTTGTTTAAATATTATTCTTATTATTCTTATTATTATAATTAAGATTTTACTGAAGCCGTGTTGAAATGATCTTTTGATCTGGATATACAGCGGTTTTTCTAAAAGGTAACGGAGCTTACCATGTACACTGTGTAGAGATTATTTCTGATAGCTGGTTAAAAATAAACGACTCAAAACTGTAGATCAAACCCTCTGTGAGCTTGTGATAGTCATTGTGACTTGTAGACTAGGATTACTGTAAATTATAATGAAGGAAAATTATTTTAGCTAGCTTAACTAGTTAGCTAGAAGCTGGATGTAGTGGAGAGACAGAATTTAGTACAATACTTCATGTAGGTATTTTAAAGCAGTTTCTTAACCCATCCATATGATCAGCTAATAAACTCGCATTTATTGAGTTTACCTGTTAAAATCCATTAGCCCCTTAGATTTACTAATGGAATATATCTGGTCCTTTAGTAAAAGCTCATTTAACTAACAGACTAGGAGGGTTTGGGTCATTGTAAAAGTTCTCCACTGGAAGGTGTGTGAAGCCAGGGGAACTTAGGGATTTACGTGTGGAAAGCGCCAAGGTAGGAGATCGGAATCCACCACACCAAGATCAAAGGATACCTCCAGGTAAGTTCAAAGTGCAGAATTTATTCAAAAAAAGTGTAATTAAAGAAAAAAGGAAAATAAAGAATTAAAAAATACAATGCAAATTAAAGGACTATAATGCAAATTAGCATTGAACAGCAGTCCTACAAATAAATACTGTGCCTAGGCTTCAGGACAGTACTTCACTGAGCTTACTAACTCTTCAGCAGTCAGTTACACAATGAGAAAAAAAAGGCTCCCCCACTCTAACTTACTGCCCCTTTAAATACTGGAAGCCCCGCCCCGGGCTAAACCAAATCTCAGCAGGTGGGTTAAAACATCCTAATTAAATGCATACAAACATTAACATTTTCTACAATGTGCACATATTCTCACACAGGTTTAAAATGGCCATTTCATCACAACATCTACCGGTAAGTATTCCTTTTAATTAACTTAGTCTTTTTCTTTTTCAGGTTCTTCACTCCAGCTCCCCTCTCTCCTGCACTGCCATGGGCCCTTCTGGCTAGTACAAGAAGAGGAACTGTAATGGCTGCCAGTCCTTTGGAACCCCCTTCTCAGGTAAGTATCTCCCTGTGTTTGTTAAAACAATTGTCTTTACAGAATATTAAAACTCTGGCAACAGCTTTGGTGATGAGGGAGACTTCTTACCTCATCACACAGCCCCCCCCTTAAGATCGTCACTCTTCTGAGCGACGAGAGAGGAAATCAGCTGTCACGTTTTGGTTCCCTTTGCGGTACCTCACACGGAACTTGAAAGATTGCAAGGATAAATACCACCGCGTAATCCTTGCATTGCTGTCTTTCATCTTCTGCATCCACTGCAGTGCTCTGTGGTCAGTCTCTAGCGTGAAGTCAGCACCCATTAAGTAATATCGCAGCGAGTCCAGTGCCCACTTCACTGCTAATGCTTCCTTTTCGACAGTGGAATAATTAATTTCCCTGGGGAACAGCTTCCTACTGATGTAGAGGACCGGCTTCATGTCCTCTTCCTCCCCTTGAAGTAGTACTGCACCCAGTCCACTACCGGACGCATCTGTCTGCACCAGGAAGGGCTTCTCAAAATCCGGACTGCACAGAATCGGTTCGCGGCACAAACAAGATTTCAGATCTTGAAAAGCTGTCTCGCATTCCTCTGTCCACTTCACCCTTTGAGGCTTGTCTTTCTTCACCAGGTCAGTTAGCACTGCTGCCCTACTGGAGAAGTTTGGTATGAACCGGCGGTACCATCCAATCAGACCCAGGAAAGACCTCACCCTCCTTTTAGTGTTCGGTGCAGGACATGCTTTGACTGCTTCAATCTTGCTCACTTGAGGACGAATGACTCCACCCCCTAGGATGTAACCCAGGTATGAAACTTCACCCTGTGCAAGATGACATTTGGCAGGGTTGGCCGTCAATCCAGCATCTGCAATCTTTCGCAGCACCGCTCCCACATGCTGTACATGCTCAGCCCAGGTCGCACTGAAGACGACAACATCATCGATGTATGCAGCTGCAAAGTTGTCTGTGTCTTTGAGAACCTCATCCATCAGCCGCTGGAAGGTTGCTGCTGCTCCGTGCAGACCAAAAGGCATGACAGAAAAGTGGTACAGCCCACTGGGTGTGCGAAATGCCGTCAGTTCTTTTGCTGCTGGTGCCAATGGGACTTGCCAATAGCCCTTGCACAAGTCAAGAGTTGTCAGATACTTTGCCCTACCCAGCCTCTCTATCAGTTCATCAGCTCTTGGCATAGGGTAAGGGTCAAAAGCCGACACAGCATTCACCTTGGTAAAGTCTATGCAGAATCGAAGACCACCGTCCTTTTTTGGGACCAACACCACAGGACTACACCATTCGCTCCTTGATGGCTCGATCACACCCAGCTCCAGCATTGTCTTCACTTCCTTCTTTAGGTCTGGAATCAGGCGTGCTGGCACCCTGCAGTTCGTCTGTCTGATGGGGTCTTCTTTCAGCAGACGGATGTTGTGCTGCATGATGTCGGTCCTGCCTGGCTCTTCTCTGAAGAGACCTGAAGGGATGACTTGTTCCAGTTCCTGACGTTGCTTCGGCTTGAGGTGTGACAAGTCCAGTGGTGAAGTGCTCCCACCTTTCATTGGGAAGTACTGCTCTTTGGTTTCTTCCTCATCCTCAACAGCTCTTATCCACATCTGCTCAGTGACAACCCCCTTGGGCTCTCTCCACTGCCTGAGCATGTTGATGTGAAACACCTGTTTCTTCTTCTTCTTGTCAGGGAGAAGCAGCTCATATGACGTCTGGCCAATTCGCCGCAGAACCTCATAAGGCCCTTGCCACTTGGCCAGAAGACTTGATTCTGACGTGGGCAACAGAACAAGAGCTTTTTCTCCTGGTACCAGTTCTCTGTTCTTTGCTGCTCTGTCGTACCCCGTCTTTTGTCTTTGCTGGGCCTTTTCCATGTTCACGCGAACCATCTCCGTCAATGACGCCATTCTCTCCCTCATCTTTAGGACGTAAGACAAGCAGTTCAGTTTCTGGTCAGTGTTGTCACCCTCCCATGCTTCTTTCAGGACATCAAGTGGGCCTCTCACTTCTCTCCCATAAAGCAACTGGAAAGGGGAAAACCCAGTGGATGCTTGTGGCACTTCACGGTATGCGAAGAGAAGATATGGGAGCCATGTATCCCAGTCAGCCCCTGTGTCTGCCACAAACTTCTTCAGCATGCCTTTCAGTGTCTTGTTGAAGCGTTCAACGAGACCATCTGTTTGGGGGTGATATGGTGTGGTCCTTATGCCCTTTATGCCTAGTAGTGCAAACACTTCCTTAAACTGCTTGGAAGTAAAATTGGTGCCCTGATCGGTCAGAATTTCCCAAGGTACTCCTACCCTGGAGATTAGTTGAATTAGTGCATTAACTAACTGCCGTGTTTTGACCTTCCTCAGGGGGAATGTTTCAGGATAGCGGGTGGCATAGTCGCAGATGACCAAAATATAGCGGTTACCCGCTCGACTTCTGGGTAACGGCCCAACTATATCCATAGCTATACGTGAGAAAGGTGTTTCTACTATGGGTAGGTTAATCATGGGTACTCTGTCAGACTTTTTTGATGGTGATGTTAGTTGACATTCGGGGCACGTTTTGCAATACTCTGCTACATCCTGATGTTGACTAGGCCAGTAAAACCTGCGCGCAATTCGGCTTAGGGTTTTTGCATGTCCTAAATGACCTGCCCATGGTTCTGAATGTGCCAATTTAATTACTTGCTGCCTCAGAGTTTTTGGGACCACTAGTTGTTCATAATCACCTTTTACCCTGTAAAGAATGTTTTCTTTTACAAGAAGACCACTGTCAGTTTTACCTGTTGTACTATTGTTTGTACATTTTGCAAACAGGGGTTTAAGTGACTCGTCCTGGCCCTGAAGTTGTGCTATATTGCTGGGTAAAATTTCGGTTCCGGTAATTGGACATTCTAGATTTTCGACCAGTACTGTGCCTTTTACTTTGTCCTGTCTTTTTTGTTGTTTAGTTTTCTTGGTCCTTACCACTTCACTACATGGCATTTCTTTAAGCAAAGATTTTGCTTCTTCCTGAGCTTTTCCTTGTTTAGTTTGTAGCCTAGTTGCTACCAGCACATCTGCTCTATTTTGTTGCTCCGCTAGGAGGTCCACCAAAATTGGTATGTCTCTACCTAGAATTACAGCATACGGTGAGCTCTGCATAACCCCTACTCTTAGGATATAAGCCTGCCCACTGATTTCTATGCTGACCTCAGCTGTTGGGTAAACCTGCTCATCGCCGTGTATACATTTTACCAGTATTTTTCCGGCGTAGTTTGGCACTGTGTCTAGTAAACATCTTGTGGAAATCATAGTTTGGCTAGCACCTGTATCTATTAAGGCTTTGAATTTTTTCCCACCTATTTTTACAGGTACTACGCTGTCGGAATTGATTTCAAGTTGTTCACTACATGTGTCTTTTTTAGGAATGTAACATAATCTGTTGTGGCTACTCTCAAGCTTGGGGCATACATTTGCTTTGTGGCCAACCTGGTCACAGTTAAAGCACCTTAACGATCCTTCAGCCAGACGCCTACTGTTTACTGTGACTTTATCACTGTTTTTGCCATCACGCCAGTTACCCTGTGTGGCTACTTTGGTATACTGCAGCTTAGGACCACTACCAGCTCCACCCCCAAACTTACTGGGAAAAGTCTGACGACGTTGCTCGTAGTAGTTCCCGAACCGGAATTCACCCTCAGCTTGTCTAGCAGCAACAAACGACTCCGCCATCTCCACAGCCCGGTCTGCCGATGTTGGACTGCGCTCTGTTATCCAGCTCCTCAGCTCTGGTTTCAGCATCCTCAGGTACTGCTCGAGCACAATGGCATTTCCAATGTCCTCCTTTGACTTCTCTTCCGGCGTCATCCACTTCATATAGAGACCTTTCAGTCTGGTGAAGAGCTCTCTTGGGGTTTCATCTTGTCGCACTGTGTTGCTCCGGAATCGCTGTCTGTAAGTTTCTTTGTTTATTTCATACTTCTTCAGTATGGCCTCTTTGACCTTATCATACTCACAGGCGTCTTCTCCGTCCATGGCCACATATGCTGCCCTTGCTCTGCCTTCTAACAGCGGGACCAAGTGAAATGCCCATATCTCCCTCGGCCATTGTGCTGCTTGAGCCAGCCGCTCAAACATGGTGAGAAAGTGCTCAACGTCATCTGTTTCTTTAAGCGTTGGCATTCTTGGCGTTGGTAGTGCTTGGGCTGGTACTGCTGCTTGGGCTGCCACTGCTGCTTGGGCCGGCACAGGTGGTTCTTGACCCAATCTTGGTGTCTCATTTCAGCTTCTCAGGATCTGCGTTCTTGTGAGGCTTGTTGTGCCTTCTCTTTCACTCACGTCTTGTCTTCTTTCTCTCTGGCTCCACTTCATCTCTTCTTGCAGCAAACCAAACTGATGTTGCAGTGAGCGCCATCTCTGTTCCTGCTTGGCTGCATCACGTTGCAACTGTTCGTCTTTTTCGTGCTGCACACGAACAAAGTCCCGAAACATGGTGCATAACTGCTCCATGCTTACATCAGCATTGGCAGCCGATTCTTGCATATGGTCTTCATCAACAGGTTCACGCAGCTCATCTTGGTGGGCACTTTGCAAAGCTGAACTTTTTTTAGGAGGCATCTTGCACTTTGGTCTTGTGACTGGTTCTTCAGTGTTGGCATCTGCTGACGTCCTCTTGTTTCTGTTGTAGCTTGTTTGATGGGATGTCTGTGCTGCCGTGCCTTCACGTTTCTACACCACTGCCACCATCTGTAAAAGTTCTCCACTGGAAGGTGTGTGAAGCCAGGGGAACTTAGGGATTTACGTGTGGAAAGCGCCAAGGTAGGAGATCGGAATCCACCACACCAAGATCAAAGGATACCTCCAGGTAAGTTCAAAGTGCAGAATTTATTCAAAAAAAGTGTAATTAAAGAAAAAAGGAAAATAAAGAATTAAAAAATACAATGCAAATTAAAGGACTATAATGCAAATTAGCATTGAACAGCAGTCCTACAAATAAATACTGTGCCTAGGCTTCAGGACAGTACTTCACTGAGCTTACTAACTCTTCAGCAGTCAGTTACACAATGAGAAAAAAAAGGCTCCCCCACTCTAACTTACTGCCCCTTTAAATACTGGAAGCCCCGCCCCGGGCTAAACCAAATCTCAGCAGGTGGGTTAAAACATCCTAATTAAATGCATACAAACATTAACATTTTCTACAATGTGCACATATTCTCACACAGGTTTAAAATGGCCATTTCATCACAACATCTACCGGTAAGTATTCCTTTTAATTAACTTAGTCTTTTTCTTTTTCAGGTTCTTCACTCCAGCTCCCCTCTCTCCTGCACTGCCATGGGCCCTTCTGGCTAGTACAAGAAGAGGAACTGTAATGGCTGCCAGTCCTTTGGAACCCCCTTCTCAGGTAAGTATCTCCCTGTGTTTGTTAAAACAATTGTCTTTACAGAATATTAAAACTCTGGCAACAGCTTTGGTGATGAGGGAGACTTCTTACCTCATCACAGTCATCTAAAGTTTATATTAACATCTGCCAAAAATCTCTATGAAACATAAGGTTACATTCTTTTACGTAAAAGACCACCATCATAAGTACTTTTAGTCGAAAAAAGGTGGTGTAAATGTAAATATACAAATATACAACAGAATTGACATGCCAATACATAATAATAATAATAATAATAATAATAATAATAATAATAATAATAATAATAATAATAATAATATCTTTTATATTCTTTTAAACATTAGGTGATACCTCATCAGTTTTTTTTTCATATATTTATATATAGTTCAGACATTGCACACATATTTTTTTTATCAACAGTAAATGTAAAGTGGAGTAACATGTTTAGGTTGTAAAGTGACCTTTACTTGGATGTAACTAATAATAAACAGAAGTACAAAAAGAATGGTTTATTTGTGATTAAAGGTAATTCCACAAATGTTGTTTTAAGAGACTATAAAATGGGCTTATTCAAATAAGCAGATTACATTATATTATATTATATTACATTATAGATGTGTGTCCCCCCCCCCCCCCCCCCCCCAATATCAAACCTGCTCCTACGTCCTAGCAAGGCACACTAGATGTGCTGCAGCAGCAGTTCAGCACAGCACGCACGGAAACATATAGGCTTCCTCCCTGGGAGTGTTAGTGTGTGTGTGTGTGTGTGTGTGTGTGTGTGAAGGTGAGATGCTCTGTTTGTTGTATTTTGATGATCTTACCACAGTTTCTCCAGTTTACAGTGTGAACTCTTCAGTCCAGCAGAGAGCAGCTTCACTCCTGAATCCTGCAGTTTATTATCATTCAGGTTCAGTTCTCTCAGAGTTGAGGAGTTTGAGCTGAGAGCTGAGGCCAGATCTGCACAGCTTTTATCTGATAGATTACAGTTCCACAGCCTGAGAGAGAAATGATAATCCATTAGAAACACTGACATATAAACACACACACCCTTATTAGTATATATTTGAGATAATTATGCTTTATCCCATAATAGTTATACAATCCTTGTTTAATTAAAATACATCTAGTAAATATATATATATATATTGTGTAGAACAGTTCATGTAAAAATATTATACTATTATTTACTGAATTAAAATGAGTGAAGCTGAAGATGTTTTACATATTTAAGAAATGTTTAACATGTTTCCCTTCCTTTACTATAAACAATAATATGCACCTGAATACATATACATATCCTCCACACACAAACTAACTCTAATTTCTTTATCAATAAATTGGTTACAGATTATTTTCAGTGATTATTTCATCAATTATTAAAGCAAGACATGATCATTCATTTAGCTGAATCTCACACACTGCAGATTAAACTAACACTGAACTTAAATTCAGATAAACAGACATGCATGTACTTCTGATAAAGAGCTCAGAATAGAACACTTTCCCACAGAGAACATGCTGCTTCTTTTTTTTGACCCACCACCACCCCCCCCTCTTCAGAGGACTATTAATACTTTAATGTTTATTCATTTATTTGTTTAATTTATATATACATATATACATTTAATATAGTTGGGGGGTTCAGGGTTGGAGGGAGTGAGATGCAGAAGGGGGTACAGGGGGAGAAAAAAACAAACAAACAAAAACAAAAAAAAAGAAAAGAAAAAGAAAAGAGAAAAAAAGGAAAGAAAGATACATACATATATATACCAAAATATAGCTAAACAGAAAACAGAATAATGAAGTTATGTGGGATTTTAACGAACGATTTTGCTACAGTTTATCTTTTGTGGGATTATTGTGATTTACTGTAATGTTTGAATTAGATGTGTCCAAATTGGGTCTGAATCTGTGTTTTTGGTGGGTTCTGAGTGTCTAGAGAGAGATAGTCTGTTACTAGGTTCTTCCAGTGATTGATATTAATGTTATTTTTGTTTTCCAGTTTATGAGGATGATTTTCTTGGTGATGACTCGCGACATTAAGATTATTCTATTGTTTTGTGGTGTTGTGTTAGTGGTTGGTGTGTCTCCTAGTAGGCAGAGTGATGGTGTTGGGTGGATTTGGGTGGTGAGGGCATGAGATAAGAGGGAAATAACTTCTTTCCAGAACTGGTTAACGGGTGTGCAGTGCCACATAGCGTGCATATAATTATCAACTGTGTTTTGATTGCAGTGTGTACAAATTGGTGAGATAGTGAATCCCATTTTATACATTTTGTGTGTGGTGTAGTGAACTCTGTGAATAACTTTATACTGGATGAGTTGTAAATTAGTGTTTCTGATCATGTTGTGATTATTATTACACACCTGGACCCAGAAATCAGCATTAGGAGTTAATGATAAATCTTCTTCCCATTGTTTGCACGGTAAGCTAATAGTAAGATTCAATTGAGATATTATTTTATATATTTTGGATAATATTTTATTTGTTGTAGTAATTCTAAGAAATTCTGAAATTGGTGTAGGCAGGTCTAATGTGATTGGGGTGATTTTTGAACAGATGATTGATCTTAACTGGTGGTATTGTAAAAATTGAGTTCTCCCAATGCCGTATTTCTGGGTTAATTGTGGTAGTGACATTAAGGTGGTATTGTGATACATGTGTTTGAGGTGTGTGATCCCTTTTTTGATTCAAGGTGGGTAGTTTAGTGTTTTTTATCAATGATAAAGTCCGGGTTGTTCCAGATGGGTGAATGTCTGGTTGGTATGAGTACAGAGTTTGTTATCTTGTGAAAATAATGGTGGAAGTTTGGTGTTTGTGTGTGTGTGTGTGTGTGTGTGTGTGTGTGAAGGTGAGATTCTGTTTGTTGTATTTTGATGATCTTACCCCAGTTTCTCCAGTTTACAGTGTGGATTCTTCAGTCCAGCAGAGAGCAGCTTCACTCCTGAATCCTGCAGTTTATTATCACTCAGGTTCAGTTCTCTCAGAGTTGAGGAGTTTGAGCTGAGAACTGAGGCCAGATCTGCACAGCTTTTCTCTGATAGATTACAGTTCCACAGCCTGAGAGAGAAATGATAATCCATTAGAAACACTGACATATAAACACAAACACACACCCCTTAGGAAGGAGGTGTATTAGTATATTTTTGAGATAATTATAATATTCTTTATTATGTATTATTATTATTCTTTTTCTTATTATTACTAGTCAGTGAATTAAAATAAGTGCAACTGTAGGTGTTGAAGTGACCTCTTTTCTTGTTTGATTACAAATAAAACATTTGCCTATGTATAATAAAAAAAAAACAAATACGGATAAATCCTCCCTAACACATACACACACACAAATTTGCAAATACTGATTTCTTTATATAGATAGATAGATAGGTGCTGTCTTACTTTCGTGCAGCATAGCACATAGTCTCTTAGTCACTTACTGTTAAACTTCCTGATTTTCAACTCTAGTACACTGTCCAGCAGACTCATTGGAACTAGAAAAACTAATCAGTTGTTTAAAAAATGATTATTTTAGATGGTGTAGCTCCCCTTAAACACAAAAAAGAGAGACAGAAAAAGCTCGCAATGTGGTACAATGATCAAACTCGTACCTTAAAGCAGTTAGTACAAATTTATAATAATATCAATCAACTAAACTGGAAGTGCTCCATTCTGAGTGGAAAGACAGTCTTGTCAAATATAGAAAAGACCAGGCAGGTAATAAACCTCAGATTCCAGTCATTCACACCAACAAAAACACAGCAGTTCCCCTTTCCCTCCCAAACTATATTTTTCACTTTGTCTCCACTTCTCCACCTGGTATCTGGACTAGGGATGTCCTGATCCAGCTTTTTGAACTTCCGATCCGATACCGATTTTTTTTGCACTTCCGATCCGATATCGGCCGATACCGATACCGGCCTATCCGAGCATGTATTAAAGTTATTTAGCCAACTTACTTTGTTGTCAAACTCATGTTGAAAAGCGTTTTACTCTTGATAACAAGTAGCCAGCTGAATTAGGTTTGTTTGAATAATACACAATGGTTGGTAAGGAGAAACTGACCTGTTTATTTAGCAATTAATAAACTCAAAATAGACAAAATAATAAATAACAAACAGAAATGGCGACAGTAAACCAAGGCTTAAAAAGCCATAAGTGCAAATAATATTGTAAATTGTATTAAAAAAGCAAAACACACAAACTGAGTAGAAAATAGTCTATTAATAGCATCAGTACTCTTGACTGCTGTATTCATCAGTGCTCTTGAACAAGTGTAAACCAAAGCTAAAAAAATCAGTGCAAATAATGTAAACTATTTAAAAGCAAAATGCCTTCTACTCCCCAATCTCCTCCACACTTTGCTGCTCCAACCCATCTACACACTCCCTTCAATTCCAACTGTTTGCCCTGCCTGCAGTCCTAGCATGATGAGGAGATTCTTTTTTTACAAAGACGAGCATTTCAGTATGCTCAGGTGTCAGCCTGCTCCTGTGTTAGTAATGTAACCATAATATAATAAATATTTTTATAAGCAATTAAAGCTAAATTATCAAAATAAGCTACGTTTCACACAGTTTTACCTTTTAGTTGCATAAATAAGAAACATAACATGTTTCATAAACTTTATTTGCAAATAATTGTGAAATTTACCCATACCCACTAGTTGAGATGTGATACTACAATAAGCATAATGACACTAAAAACACAACAAGCAAACATCATAATGTTAAGAGAGAAAACTTTATTAAATTCAAAGAAAAAACTCTTCATAAAGGGAGCTAACGCTGCCTCCAGCCGGTCTGACCGGAGTTCATCTTTCCCGGCTCGGAAAGATGCTATGCTCATTTGCTGAAGGTGTGCTGAAAAATGCGGACCGGATTTTACTCTCACTGGCGAAAACACAGCAAAAACTGGAATGGATTATCTAAATGAGTGCGCTGGAAAACCCGGATCGGACTGTGAAAAAAACTGGATCGGGAGTCTGGATCGGCATTTTCTTGTGCCTTCCGATCCGATACGCATTTTTTGCAAATATCTGCGGCCTAATCTGGACCGAGCACACCTGCTTAATTTAATTTGCATAAGAGATCATGTTTGTGTGTGTGTGTGTGTGTGTGTGTGTGTGTGTGAAGGTGAGATGCTGTTTGTTGTATTTTGATGATCTTACCCCAGTTTCTCCAGTTTACAGTGTGAATTCTTCAGTCCAGCAGAGAGCAGCTTCACTCCTGAATCCTGCAGTTCATTAACACTCAGGTTCAGATCTCTCAGAGATGAGGAGTTTGAGCTGAGAACTGAGGCCAGATCTGCACAGCTTTTATCTGATAGATTACAGTTCCACAGCCTGAGAGAGAAATGATAATCCATTAGAAACACTGACATATAAACACACACCCCTTAGGAAGGAGGTGTATTAGTATATTTTATATGCTATTATTTATTTTCTTATTCTCATTACTCAGTGAACAATTTGTTCTTGCTTGATTACAAATTAAAAATCTATGTATAAAAAAAAACAAATACAGATAAAGTCCTCCCTAACACACACACACAGCTGCCTCTATCATTATTGTTTAGTAAATTTGCAAATTCTGATTTCTTTAGATAGATAGATAGATAGATAGATAGATAGATAGATAGATAGATAGATAGATAGATAGATAGATAGATAGATAGATAGGTGCCGCCTTACTTTCGTGCAGCATAGCACATAGTCTCTTAGTCACTTACTGTTAACCTTTCTGATTTTCAACTCTAGTACACTGTCCAGCAGACTCATTGGAACTAGACAAACTAATCAGTTGTTTAGAAAATTATTATTTTAGATTGTGTAGCTCCCTTTAAACACAAAAAAAGAGAGACAAAAAAGCTTGCACCATGGTACAATGATCAAAGTCGTACCTTAAAGCAGTTAGTACAAAATGTATAATAATTTCGATCAACTAAACTGAAAGTGTTCTATTCTGCATGGAAAGGCAGTCTTGTCAAATATAGAAAGAACTTAATAAAGCCCACTCAGTGTATCTGGCCTCTTTAGTGTTATTTCCAAATTAACTAAAAACCAGGCAGGTACTGAATCTCAGATTCCAGCCATTCACACCAGCAACGATTTTATGGACTTCTTTGATAGAAAACTGAAAACATTCAGGATAAAATTCAACAGATAAATATGTCATCTGGTGTGGCTGATATAGGACAAAACTCAGTTACTGAAGTTATGATGAGTTTTTAACCCACTTCAACAGCTAGAACTAGAGAAAATTATCTCCTCATCAAACAGCACAACCAGCACACTTGATGCAGTTCCCTCAAAATGACTAAAACAGGTACAGCCATATATAATTAAACTTCTGTTAATGATAGTAAACTCATCGTTTACCCTGGGGCATGTACCCAAAGTCATTAAAACAGGGGTACTTAAACCTCTGATCAAGAAATGTGAGTGAGAATAAAGAAAATCGAGAAATGTGTAAAAGATGTGAAAACATTGATGTCTCCCAATGTTCTCCTATTAAATAATGATAAAACAGAAATTCAAAGCTGCTAGAAATAAATGATCAGACTTAATGTTAAATCTGTCCGACTTCTCCGTCACACCTGGTGCAGCAGCTAAAAACCTTGGAGTTATCATAGGTTCAGATCTAGCATTCGATAAAAACATATCTAATGTTACTAGAACAGCTTTTTTTCACCGAAAAATGAGTAAATGCCTTCATTACCTCAAGGCTAGATTATCGTAATGCACTACTGTCAGTATGTTACTGCAGTAATTAAATAAACTTTAGCTAGTTCAAAATGCTGCAGCCAGGGTCCTTAATAAAACTAGAACATTTGAGCATATTAGTCCAGTCCTATCAGCACTGCACTGCTCCCAGTCAAATTCCGCATAGACTATAAAATTCTCCTGTTAACGTATAAAGCCCTACACGGGCTCGCTCCTGAGTATTTACGAGATCTCATCTCCTATTATGAACCACCGTGATTACTTAGATCTCAGGGTGCTGGTTTCTTAGTAGTTCCTAAAATTCAGAGGAGCTCTGCAGGAGGAAGAGCTTTCTCTTATTGAGACACAGTCTCAATCTTTAAGTCTAGACTGAAAACTTACTTGTTTAGTTTAACTTTTGGTAATTAATGTTTTTCACTTTAGATAAGGCTGCAGATCCAGGGGTTCATGGACAGAGGGAATTGTGGGTAAACTGAGATGCTGGTGCTGTTGTTCTCCCACTGCACACGGTCACTCAGGTTTGTGGAGGGTGAAGTGGGTGGATGCCGATGTTTCAGGGAGCCTCCGTGTCTATGTTACCTTCTGGCTCTCTGCCTTTAGTTAGGCTGTTTTATTCAGTTCTGCCAGAGTCATTAGCCACACTCTGATAATGTTTTATATTCTCTGTTTTACATAAATCCAGTTAAAACTAATTCCATCTCTCTGCTCCTCCGAGTTACTGACTGCCCACCTGTCTGACCCGATACCGATGGATGTTGGACCCCCAGGCTCTCATGTCCCCTGTCCATCCAGACTGATGGAAGTTTCTGAAGTCAGCTCTTCTCCATCACCCACCACAGATCAGCTGCCCATCATCCATCTTACTCTCCACTACAGATTACATCCAAGCTTACATGAACTCTAACTGCTTCCATTAGTGGTGCTGCTTTACTCCTGAATATATAAAACCTATGTGAATGTATAAAATACTTTTTAAAATTAATTTAAAAGCTGTTTGACCAGTGGTAGGATGATCCCCCCTTAAATGTGAGTCTTGGTCCTCCCAAGGTTTCTTCCTCTTACAGCTCTGAGGGAGTTTTCCCTCCACACTCTCTGGGTTTTTTTTGTATTCTGCATATTTTCTGTTTAGTGTTTTGCCTGATTCTTTGTCCTGTGATCATGTTTCTGTAAAGCTGCTTTGTGACATGAGTTGTAAAAAGTGCTATACAAATAAATTTGATTTGATTTTATAATTAATCATCATTTAATCCCCCCATGAATTAACTGTGACACTGATCATCTATCAGTCTGGAAAAGGTTACAAAGTCATTTCTAAAGCTTTGGGACTCCAGAGAACCACAGTGAGAGCTATTATTCACTAATGGAGAAAACATGGAATACTGGTGAACCTTCCCAGGAGTGACCGGCTCACAAAATTACTCCAAAAGAACACAAAACAACATCTAAAGAATTGCAGGTCTCACTTGGCTCAGTTAAGGTGAGTGTTGAAGAAGAGCAAAATTCCTCCACAGAGATGTGAAAGACTCATTAACAGTTATCACAAACTCTTGATTTCAGTTGTTGCCGCCGGTGACACAAACGAGTTATTAGGTTTAGGGGAAAATTATTTTTCAGATATGGCCAGGTTAGTTTGAATAGATGTTTTCTCTGAATAAATGAAATTACAGTAGCTTCTGTTTGTGTTTTTTGCTACTTTTTAATTATTGTTTATCTTTGCAATATATTTTTGACAAGGCAACTTAATAAATCTGTGCTCTCTCAAATCATGCTAGTAGAGAGTTTTGGTTTGTTTTTTCACCATAAAAGTGCTTCTTTTACTCTTCTGCTCCACCGCTGCACTGCTGGTATGTGTCGCTGGTCTCATTACTGGACTATCAGTCCTGCCTGAGAGTCAGGATGTCATCATCTACCTGCTCAACAGAGTTTATGCTCACCTAGACAGATCAGTCAGCACTGTGAGGGTCATGGTTTTTGATTTCTTCACATTGTAGACTACCTGACCGACGGGCCACAGTACAGTGGTGTGAAAAATATTTGCCCCCTACAGATTTCTTGTGTTTTTGCTTTTTTGTCATACTTACATTTTTCTGATTCTCAAACAAAGATAACCTGAGTAAATATAAAAAGCACTGTTTAACTAAAATTTTATTTATTAAAATGAAAAAACTATCCAATCTAGCCCTGTGTAAAAAGTGTTTTCCCCTAAACCTAATAACTTAGTTGTGCCACTCTTGGCGGCAACAACTGCAATCAAGCTTTACTGATAACTGGAAACTAGTCTTTTACATTTCTGTGGAGGAATTTTGTTCCACTTTTCTTTACAGAATTATTTTAATTCAGACACATTGGAGGATTTTCCAGCATAAACGTCCTGTTTAAGATCATCCACAGCATCTCAATCAGACTTTAACTAGACCCTCAAAAAACCTTAATTTAGTTTTTTTAAACCATTCAGATGTGAACTTTTTGTTTGTGTGCTTTGGTTCATTGTCCTGCTGCAGAACCCAAGTAAGCATGAGCTTTAAGTCACAAACAGATGGCCAGATATTCTCCTTTAGGATTGCCTGGTAAACAGCAGAATTCCTGGTTCCGTCTATTACAGCAAGTTATTCAGCAGCTCCAGATCATCACACTACCATACTGAACATGTTTTACGTTCAGTATGATGTTCTTTTTCTGAAATTATTATGTAACAGGACACACACCTTTCAAAAAGTCATGTCATGTCCAAAGAATAGTTAAGATGTTTGTTGGCAAATGTGAAATAAGTTGTTTTTTAGGTCAGTTTTGCCTAGAAACTCTCCCATGGAGACCATTTTCACCCAGTCTCTTTCTTATTATTGAATCATTAACACTGACCTTAACTGAGACCAGTCAGACCTGTAGTTCTTAAATGTTGTTCTGGGTTCTTTTGTGACCTCCTTGATGAGTTGTCCATGCACTTTTGGTATAATGTTGGTCAGATGGACTCCTGGGAAGGTTCACCAGTGTTCTATGTTTTCTCCATTAGTGAATAATAGTGAATCACTGTGGTTCTCTGGAGTCCCAAAGCTTTAGAAAATGACTTTATAACCTTTTCCAGACTGATAGATGATCAATTACTAAGTTTTTTCACCTTTCTTTGAATTTCTTAACATTAAGGTATAATAATGTGTTGTTTTTTTAAATCTTTTATCTGCTTCATGTTGTCAGACAGGTTCTATTTTAGTTATTTCTTGATTTTACAGGTCCGGCAGTAATCAAAGTTAATTTATTAAACACTTTTTTTCACACAACTCTAGATATGTTTGGATATTTTTCTTTCCTTTAATAAATAAAATCATCATTAAAAGGCGCTTTTTATATAATCACTGCCGCTGGAGTTTTTGAACGTGGCTTTAGTGATCATTGTCCGATCGGGTGCATTAGAACCAGTTCAAAGATATAAACGGGCTCTCGGATGATGGTTAGAAGACATTTTTAATTTTTTTATGAACAAGCTTTTCTTTCTGACTTAGCAGTGAGCACAATTCACTTAACTTTTGAAAGTACTGATGTGGATGTTGCACTAGAACATTTCACGAAATCATTCCTTTCAGTGGCAAATAAACATGCTCCATACAAAAAACTGTGAATAAGAGACAGATCTAGCCCCTGGTTTTCAGGAGAAATTTCCTCACTGCTACAGTCAAGAAATAAAGCCTGGTCAATAGCCAGACGCACAGGGGAATGTGAAAAATGGCTTACATTTAGACAATTGAGAAACAGATGCACCTCTGCAATTAGAAAAGCCAAATCAGATTATTTCCTCAATCAAATTACTAGCTCCTCTAATCCACAAGATTTCTGAAAGCAGTAAACTTCCTCAAAAACAGCTCCCAACAAATCCCAACTAAAATTCTAGTCAATAGTAATTTATCTTTGACCAGCAAGAACTGTGCCAAGCTTTTAATGTACACTTTGCTGCAGCTGGTCAGATATTTAAAAACACTGACTCAAACCTGCCCGTGGATCAGCCCATCATCACTACTACTGCTTCCCAGAAATTCAATATCTTCACCCTCCAGACCTGCTCTCCATACATAGAGGCTAACACCCTTTCCTCTATTAATCCTTGGAAAACAATAGGTGAGGACGATCTGGACCCCTACCTTCTGCATCTCGCAACCCCAGTTATTTTAGAACATATTACATACATTTTTAATCTTTCTATCTTATCTTGCAGAATTCCCAGTATCTGGAAAACAGCTCATGTTATTCCTCTGCATAAAGGAGGAAATGCGGCAGATCTAAATAATTACAGACCAATCTCAAAACTGTCTTGTTTATCTAAAGTAGTGAATAACCAGCTCAAGTCTTTTCTTTATGAAAACTCCGTCCTGTATAACTAGCAATCTGGATTTAGAGAAAGACATAGCACCATCTCTGCAACCACACTGATTTTAAATGATCTATACATGGCCCTAGACAAGAAGAAGTACTGTGCTGCCATTTTTATTGATCTTACAACAGCTTTTTACTGTTGATCATGATCTACTATTAGGTTCTTTACATTAGATGGTTTTAGCAATAATGCAACCCTGTGGGCCCAGGATTACCTTTCTGGCAGGAAGCAATGTGTGTCTATTGGTAACCATAAATCAGACCTACAGCCCATAATAAAAGCAGTCCCA
This sequence comes from Astyanax mexicanus, assembly GCF_023375975.1. NCBI lineage: Eukaryota > Metazoa > Chordata > Actinopteri > Characiformes > Acestrorhamphidae > Astyanax > Astyanax mexicanus. The sequence goes on from NW_026040041.1 coordinate 6,858,610, forward strand.
CAGGGCTTAATCCTGGGTCCAGTTTTATTTAATATTTTTATCAATGATCTTGCCGCCTCTGCAAATTACACCTTTATGCAGATGATTCAATCTTATACTGCTCAGCAGATTCTGCACATGCTGCAATAGAAAAACTTCAACATTCTTTTAACACCCTACAGACTGCTCTATATAAACTCAAGTTGGTTTTAAATGCAGATTTTCTAATGGAGTTTTAAATTCCAGAACTATTACTACTCTGACAGGATCCACCATTGAAAAAGTTAGCGAATATAAATATCTCGGCATCTGGCTTGATGAAAAACTTTCATTTAAATCCCATATTAACAAACTCGCCATTAAGTGCAGACAAAAGCTTGGATTCCTTTATCTGAATAAATCCTGTTTGGTACCCTTGGGTGGGTACCTCTTTGGTACCCACCCAAGATGGCGGCGCGTTAACACGCAGCGGCCACTCCGGGTCCGTTAAATGGTGCTTTTGTGTTACTATTTGTCGTTTTTTCCGTTTATTCCTGCAAATATGTGCATCAGAACACCCGTGCACATGTTCTACCACCGCCAGATCCTGCTACAGTGGAGAAACCAGCCAGAAAACACGCTACCGGACGAGGTTCTGCAGACGCTACTTGAGCTTAGCCTGCTAAGAGACCCAGGCCGCCAGCCCGCGGTGTTTCCTGACGCCGGAGCCCAGCGGAAGTGCCATCGCAAGCGGTGCGAGCGTAAGCGGAAGCGCGGAAAGAGAGCCGGGATCCGCGCGAGGCTAAAGGCTAGTCCTAGCCGGCCGGCTATACCATCGCTCTTTCTTGCAAACGTCTGTTCCCTTGACAATAAACTGGACTACATCCGACTCCAGCGAACTACCCAGCGTGAGTTCAGAGACTGCTGTGTTTTGGTTTTTGTGGAATCGTGGCTTAATGACAACATTCCGGACAGCGCCATTCAGCTAGCCGGGCTAACCGCGTTCAGAGCGGATAGGAGCGCGGCTCTATCTGGGAAGACCTGCGGTGGAGGTGTGTGTGTTTACATCAACACGGAATGGTGTAACAACGCTGTGACTGTCGCCAAACACTGCTCTCCGCTGGTGGAGTTCCTGATAGTCCAGTGCAGACCTTTTTATTTAGTACGGGAGTTCTCCGCCGTGCTAATAGCTGCTGTTTACATTCCACCCAGCGCTAGCATTGGTGCTAATGCTAAAGAGGCTCTGTGTGAACTCTATCGGACTATCAGCGATCTGCAAAACAAACACCCAGACGGACTGTTTATTATCGCCGGAGATTTCAACCACGCAAATCTCAAGTCAGTGCTCCCTAAATTCCACCAACATGTGAACTTTGCAACGAGAGGAGCGAGCGCGTTGGATCTTGTTTACACAAACATCCCCAGCGCGTACCGGGCGGAGCCCCGCCCCCACCTCGCTTTCTCGGATCACATGTGTGTTTGGCTGACACCAACATACACACCACTCATCAGACGCTCCAGACCAGTTCAGAAGCAGGTGAAAACCTGGCCGGCAGGCTCCATCTCTGCCCTTCAGGACTGTTTTGAGTGCACTGCATGGGACATGTTCAGGGAGGCTGCTACTGAAGGCGATTATATTGATTTGGAGGAGTATGCAGCATCAGTCACTGGCTACATCAGCAAGTGTATTGATGATGTCACTGTCTCCAAGACCATCACCACACGCTCAAACCAGAAGCCTTGGATGACTGCTGAGGTACGTGCGCTGCTGAGGACCCGCGACTCCGCCTTCAGAGTGGGTGACAAGGTGGCCCTGAGGAAAGCGAGAGCCGACATGTCAAGAGCTATCAGAGTGGCAAAGCGCGCACACGCCCAGAGAATCCACAGCCACTTCAAGGACACGGGTGACGCGCGGCGCATGTGGCAGGGCATCCAGGCAATCACCAACTACAGGACAATGCCACCGTCCTGTGAACGTGATGCCTCCCTCCCTGATGCCCTAAACAACTTTTATGCACGGTTTGAGGCACAAAACAACACGATGGCGAGAAAGACCATGCCCAAGCCGGACGAGCAGGTGTTGTGCCTGACTGCAGTGGATGTGAGGAACACTCTGCGCAGAGTCAACCCACGAAAAGCTGCAGGACCAGACAACATCCCCGGCAGAGTGCTCAGGGAGTGCGCAGACCAGCTGACAGATGTTCTCACGGACATCTTCAACATCTCCCTGTGCAGCGCCACTGTCCTCTCTCCCTCACCCACCTGGAGAAGAAGGACACTTACGTCAGAATGCTGTTTATAGACTTCAGTTCAGCATTCAACACCATCATCCCACAGAACCTCACCAGGAAGCTAAGCTTGCTCGGCCTCAACACCCCCCTCTGCAACTGGATCCTGGACTTTCTGATGGGGAGACCCCAGTCAGTCCGGTTCGGGGGCAGTACCTCCAGCACCATCACACTGAACATGGGGGCCCCCCAGGGCAGTGTCCTGAGTCCTCTGCTGTTCACCCTGCTGACTCATGACTGTGCTGCAAAACACAGTTCTAACAGCTTTATCAAGTTCGCCGATGATACAACCGTGCTGGGTCTCATCACCAAAGGCGACGAGTCAGCATACAGAGCGGAGGTGCAGCGGCTGACAGACTGGTGTACAGTCAACAACCTTCACCTGAATGTGGACAAGACAAAGGAAATGGTTGTTGACTTCAGGAGAGCACAACACACCCACTCTCCACTCAACATAGACGGGTCCTCTGTGGAGATTGTTAAGAGCACCAAGTTCCTTGGTGTCCACTTAGCAGATAACCTCACCTGGACCCTGAACACCAGCTCTACAGCCAAGAAAGCCCAGCAGCGTCTCTACTTCCTCCGGAAGCTGAGAAAGGCCCGTCTCCCTCCACCCATCCTCACACTCTTCTATAGAGGGACCATTGAGAGCATCCTAAGCAGCTGCATCACTGCCTGGTTTGGGACCTGCACCGTCTCTGACCGCAAGACCCTCCAGCATATTGTGAGGACAGCTGAGAGGATCATCGGCGTCTCTCTCCCCTCCATCACGGACATTTACACCACCCGCAGCATCCGCAAAGCAACCAGCATTGTGAATGACTCCACCCATCCCTCACACGAACTGTTCTCCCTCCTGCCTTCGGGAAGAAGGTACCGCAGCATCCGGTCCAGCACGACCAGATTCTGCAACAGCTTCTACCCCCAAGCCATCAGACTCCTTAACTGCAGAGACTGAACTGATGTTTTTTCTGTACATGCACACACACTCTTACCCCACTTACCCCAGAAAATGGAAAGCACTAAAAACCCTACTACCTCACTGGACTCTATTGCACACTGTGTAATAGAGTGATTACTACCTCACCTGGTCTTTTTTGCACACTGCAAAATTTGCACACTGTCTTATTATTTATTATTCTTTGTCTGTATGATGTTGTATTGTCTGTCTGCACTTTTGTACTGTTGCACTATTGTTCTGTCTACATTGTGTTTATGTGCACCATGGTCCTTGGAGGAACGTTGTTTCGTTTCACTGTGTACTCTGTATATAGCTGAAATGACAATAAAAACCACTTTGACTTTGACTTTGACTTTGTTTAATGATAGAGCTGGTTGGTCCTCACTAGCTGCACCAAGAGAATCTCATTGGCTAATTTTTATCTATAAATCACTCTCTGGGCATCTGCCATCTTCTATCTCTTCACTGATCTTAATTAATAATAATGCATATCAGACTCCAGTAGCTGGATCACCTGTTCAGGTACCAAGAGTTTTTAGTGAACTGGGAAAATCTGCTTTCAGCTAGAGAACACCAGCGAGCTGGAATTCACTACAGGAATCACTGAAACTCAGCTCGCTGGGATCACTGAATCATTTTAAACTTTTAGATTCTAATCACCACCAGAAAGCCTGTGACGGTTTTAAATGACTTTTTATTAATTTATCTTTTTTTCTTATTTATTTTATTTTATTTATTTATTTTTTATGTATATGTATTGTTACTTTTATTTTTTATTATTTATTTTGTTTTAATGTTTTATATTTTCATTCTTGTTCTTAGTTCTATTATTCATTTAATCTCTTATCATTTTTAACATTTTACTTTACTTTTACTATTATCTATTTGCTTATTTTATATTTTATAAATTTAATAATAATTTAATAATATAATTTTTTTTTACTTTTTACGTGTCAAAGTTTTTTTATATTTTAGAATTTTCTGTTCTACATATATATTTTAATTAAATGTTGATTTAAAATTACTACTGTAGTAATGTGAATGTGTAAATGGTAATTTGAGAACCAGTAGGGGGCTCTAGAGGAGAGCTACTGTGAGTGTCTTAGAAGAAGAAAAGCCAGTTGAAGCTGATAGCTGCCCAGAGAACAATGTTGTTGTGAGTTCATGCACTTGGTTAATTAAAGACAACCTAAAGGTATGTTTGGTCTGTCTTTTTTGTACTTTTGATATCACGGATATCACATCTGGCGACGAGGAAACTGGTGTGTTGAGCATTGGACAATAATTCAGCTCTTTGGACCTTTTTTTTAGAAGAGGACTTTGCAAGGTTTTTTTTGCAAGACATCCGGAGCATGGCAGCTATGGTAGGAACTCTCACTCCTTTTGATAATGGAAATCATTCCTGGGAGGAGTATTGTGAAGTGTTATCACATTTCTTCGAGGCAAATGAGATTACAGATGCTGCTAAGAAACGTGCAATTCTTCTTAGCTCGGTGGGAAGTCAAGCCTACGGCCTCAAGTCCTACCAAACCAGGGGAGAAAACCTATGATGAGCTGGTGGAACTGCTGAAAGAGCATTACAACCCCAAGCCAAGTGAGATAGTACAGCGTTTCAAGTTCAATTCAAGGAATAGGAAACCAAAAGAGAGTGTTTCTGAATATGTGGCTGTACTTCGTGAACTGGCTCAACACTGCAATTATGGAGATAAGCTGACAGAAATGTTGAGGGACAGGCTTGTTTGCGGTATTGAAGATGATCGCATGCAACGTAGATTGTTAGCGGAGGCTGAGCTAACATATGACAAAGCCCTGAAGCTTGCTCAAGCAATAGAGACTGCTTCTAAAGATATTCAGGATCTTCAAGGACAGAGTAAGTCTCACAGTGTCGTGGCAGACAAGCGGGAGATGGTGTGCAAGTTCTTTGCAGGACCAAAAGCGCGAGATGGAAATCGCTCACATACTGTTTGTGGAGGTGAACACATGGCGACAATGTGCCGATTTGCAAAGGAAAAATGCCACAAATGTAAAAAAGTGGGACACATAAAAAAAATGTGCAGAGCAAAGTTACCTGTCGATCACTCCAGGCCTGCAGGGGGAGGGAAGAAAAGGTATGAGAAAAGGGAAAACAAGCAGTCAGCCAATCACATCAGTGAAAATTCCAACTCAGAAAATGAAGCAGAAGAGATATTCACAATGCACAATTTGAAAGAGACAAACATTCCTAAAGTAGAGCCAATCAAGCTTCAGCTCAAAGTTAATGACTTGAATGTCAACTTTGAAGTAGACACTGGGTGTAGCGTTACAATTTTAACGCAGGCAGAGTATGCAAAACTAGAAAGCAAGGAAAACATTTCGGAACTAGGGAAGTGTTCTTTGAATCTCAAAACACACACAGGAGAAAGAGTAGAAACCTTAGGCGTAGCAAAGGTCAGTGTAGTGTACAAGGACATGGTCAAACAGCTACCTGTAGTAGTAGTGGCAGGTAAGGGTCCAAATTTATTAGGGCGTGGGTGGATCAGAGAACTGGCTGTAGACTGGTGTTCTTTAAACCAACTTACTGAGACTACACAGACAGTGCATGATGTACTGGCAGAGCATGACATGGTGTTCAAAGAAGGATTGGGGACATGGAAGGGTCCTCCCGCAAAAATCCATGTTGACAAAGAAGCTGTTCCAAGGTTTTTCAAACCAAGACCCGTTCCCTATGCAATGAAGCAGAAAGTAGAGGCAGAGATAGATAGGCTAGTAGAGGAAAACATTCTAGAACCTGTGAAATTCTCAGAATGGGCAGCGCCTATTGTTCCAGTTTTAAAACCGGACAAGTCAGTGAGAATTTGTGGTGATTACAAATTAACGGTCAACCGAGTATCCAAGTTAGAGCAGTATCCGATTCCAAGAGTTGAGGATCTCTTTGAGAAGTTTGCAGGTGGTGAGAAGTTTACCAAGTTAGACCTAAGTCATGCCTATCAACAAGTGACTAGATGAAGAATCCAAACCTTATGTCACTATTAGTACGCACAAGGGTCTGTTTGCAGTGAATCGACTTCCTTTTGGAGTGTCCTCCAGTCCTGCAATTTTCCAACGAATCATGGAGGGATTACTGCAGGGAATCCCCAATGTAGCAGTGTATCTTGATGACATTCTACTGGTGGGCAAGAATGACCAGGAACACCTCAAAACCCTAAGTGAAGTTCTAACAAGGTTAGAAGAAGCAGGCTTGCGGCTAAAACGGAGCAAATGCTCGTTCATGGGCAAAGAAGCAGAGTTCCTTGGACATAAAGTGGATTCTACAGGACTTAGCTCCTCTACATCAGCTACTGAGAAAAGACACCAACTGGCACTGGGGAAAAGAGCAAGAAGCTGCATTTGAGAAGTCTAAAAAGCTCATGCAGTCATTAGACGTGTTAGTGCATTATGACAGTCTCTCATGTGATGCATCACCCTACGGGGTTGGGGCTGTGTTGTCACATCGAATGTCCAATGGGGAAGAAAGGCCCATTAGTTTCATGTTGCGAACACTAACACCAGCGAAGCGAAATTATTCGCAATTGGACAAGGAAGGACTTGCTGTGATGTTTGGAGTGCAGCGATTTCACAAGTACTTGTATGGTAGAAAGTTTACCATTTGCACTGATCACAAGCCCCTTCTGTCCCTTTTCAATGAAATGAAAGCTGTTCCTCAGATGGTATCGCCAAGAGTACAACGGTGGTATGTCATTATCTACAAGCCAGGCAAAGATCATGGCAATGCTGACGCTCTGAGCAGATTGCCACTTCCATGTTCAGAAGTGGTAAAGGAACAGGAAGACAGAGTTCTAATGATGGAGGAAATAGCACTGGTGTCTGATAGTGATGTGCGCAAGTGGACAACCAAAGATACTGTTTTGTCCAGGGTCAGAGAATACATAATGAGAGGCTGGCCAGAGCAGGTGATGGATCCTCAGTTTATGCAGTTTGCAGTTAGAAAAGATGAACTGAGTGTCCAAGATGGTTGCATCTTGTGGGGTGCACGTGTGGTGGTGCCAAATAGGGGACGCCAAGATCTCCTGAACCAATTACATCAATGCCATCCTGGAGTTACCCGAATGAAGGCCCTAGCCAGAAGTTATTTCTGGTGGCCAAAGCTTGACCAGGATATTGAAGCTACAGTGAAAAGATGTTCAAAGTGTCAGGAAATGCAAAAATGTCCAGCTGTAGCCCCACTTCACCCCTGGGAGTGGCCGGAAAAACCATGGAGACGATTGCACATCGACTATGCAGGACCGTTTATGGGACAAATGTTTCTCATAGTCATTGATGCTCATTCCAAATGGTTAGATGTCTATCCTGTACATTCAGCTACCTCTTCTGTTACCACTGAGTGTCTGCGCAAAAGTTTTAGCATCCAAGGACTACCAGAAAGGATAGTTTCAGATAATGGTGCTTGCTTTATGAGTGCAGAGTTTAAAGAATTCATGATAAAGAACGGAATTACACACGTGACTTCGGCTCCCTTCCATGCCTCCTCAAATGGTCTTGCGGAAAGAGCAGTTCAGACGTTCAAGACCATGATGAAAAAAGCTGGAGAAGGCTCGAGTGTTGTTCAGTTACAGGATTACACCGCAGTCTACGACAGGGAAGTCACCTGCAGAGATGTTACAAGGTAGAAAACTTAGGTCAACCTTAGACCTGGTGCATCCAGACTTAAAGAGGAGGGTGATTGAGAAACAGGATAAACAGAAGAAGAGTCACGACAAGCAATGCCAGGGTCGAGAATTTGAACAAGGAGATCTGAGATCTGAGAACAGTCAGATCTCAGAGAGGAATATGTCAGACAGACTTTCAAATCCACTGTCGTTAGAAACAGACATAGCTGAAACTGTCACAATCTCAGAAAAGGAACAGACAAAGGACTTTGTCAAGGACTCTGAGATTCCACATCCGCAGGGACAATCCGTGAGTGCCAGTGTCAGTACTCACGATTCTCAGAGTGGTGAAACAACATTGCGTCGCTCTCAAAGGACTGTAAGGAAGCCTACTCACTTACAGGACTATGAACAGTAAAAAAAAAAGAAAAAGAAAGAGAGAGAGAACTGAAAACAAAAGAAACAAGAGAGGACACAATTGTTATGTTCATGTTATTGTTAATGCTAAAAGCTTGTTGTTTCTAGGTTTACTGATTTAGGTGAAAAAAAATGCCTACCTACTTTGTACTGAATGCAAATGGAAAAAGAAAGATTAGTTCTTGTGAAACAGTATCATAAACATTTTTTTTGTGTGTTGCTTTTTCATTAGGTGAACTCTTTAAGAGGAGGGAAATATGTACTAATGTGTAAATGGTAATGTATTTGAGAACCAGTAGGGGGCTCTAGAGGAGAGCTACTGTGAGTGTCTTAGAAGAAGAAAAGCCAGTTGAAGCTGATAGCTGCCCAGAGAACAATGTTGTTGTGAGTTCATGCACTTGGTTAATTAAAGACAACCTAAAGGTATGTTTGGTCTGTCTTTTTTGTACTTTTGATATCACGGATATCACAACTACTTATTTTATTTTTTATTATTTTTTTTACTATTTTATTTCTTATTATTTCTAAATTATTATTAAATGTATTCAATCCCTTTGATGTTATAAATTCTCGGCAACATTGTAAATGAAGGTCACCCTCAATGTTTTTCCTGAGTGAAGATAAAGGTTGATTGATTGATTGATTGAGATCACTAGAATGGGCCCAACCATAACACACCAACAAGATGTTAATTTCATCTTTAGTGAAGTGTTGTTATCTCTTACTTCCTGTTTTGGCCATTCTTCCTCATCTAAGCAAGGAAGTGATATTTCTATTCCAAACTCTGTATTTATAGGCTGGAGGTTGGAGTGATTGAATGAGTGATTTGGTTGATGGACTAAATATTTTTTTGTGTACACGTTTTAGAAGTATTTTTTTATAATAGGTTTTATCATTAATATGGATTTTTTTGTTTATCTATATAGTCATGTGTGTGTTTACAAATATTAGATAATGCCTAAATATGTCATTTTATTATTTAAATTTCATAATATGTATAATAATATTGATTCCAACACTTTATTTATATATACTTGGCAGAACTGAATCAATGTTTGTGTTTTGATTGAGGGGTTTCAGAGGTGGAATCAACAAAGATGTTCTTTGAACTTGTTTAAGTTTTGATTTGTAAAGCTCTTTGGGAAATACTTGTAGAACTGTTCTTCTCTCAGGTTCTGCACTAGTTAATTTGTTATTTACTAATAGTGATCACTTTCGGGAAATGCACCCCTGATTGATTTGTTTAATTTTTCAACAAATAATCAGTAAAATTAAAGACTAATCAATATTAGAAAATATAAAACATCACAGATTAAAAACTGAATAATGAAAATACTCACTCAACCTTCCTGGATGCTTTCACCACTGGCAGCAGCCTCAGAAAACATTCTTCTGATCTCTGAAATTTACTCAGGTCAAACTCATCCAGCTCCTCTTCTGAATTCAGCATCACAAACGCCACAGCTGACCACTGATCAGGAGAGAGAGTAACTCCACTGAGATCACTGGAACCTCCTCTGTTCAGGTATTTCTGGACTTCCTGCACTAGAGAATGATCATTCAGTTCATTCAGACAGTGGAACAGACTGATAGTTTTCTCTGGAGAGGGATTCTCCCTGATCTTCTGCTTGATGTACTCCACTACTTCCTCTTTACTGTGAGAGATGTTCTCTGTCTGTATCAGAAGACCTCGTAAGAGAGTCTGATTGGACTCCAGTGAGAGACCCAGAAGGAATCGGAGGAAAAGGTCCAGGTGTCCGTTCTCACTCTGTAAGGCCTTGTCCATGCCTCTCTTCAGGAAATCAGACATTGTTACCTTTTTAAAAAAATCTAAAAATCCAGGTAGAACATTTCTGTTGTTGGAGATGAAGGACAGAAACGCATATAAAGCAGCCAGAAACTCCTGAACACTCAGATGCACAAAGCTGAAAACCTTCCCCAGGTGAAGTTCAGACTCCTGTCTGAAGATCTGGGTGCACACTCCTGAGTACACGGACACTTCTCTGACATCAATGCTGCACTCTCTCAGATCTTCCTCATAGAAGATCAGGTTTCCTTTCTCCAGCTGTTGGAAAGCCAGTTTTCCCAGAGCCAGAATAATCTCTCTAGTCTGGTCAAGATCAACATCACTTTTTCTTTGGTACTTCTGGCTGCGGTGTTTGATCTGAAAGATAAGGAAGTGTGTGAACATTTGAGTCAGAGTCTTGGGGATCTCTCCTCCCTCTGCTTCACCCAACATCCTCTCTAGAACAGTGGCTGAGATCCAGCAGAAGACTGGGATGTGGCACATGATGTAGAGGCTTCTGGAGGACTTCATGTGTGTAATGATTCTTTCAGCAAGCCTCTGATCTCTGATCCTTTTCCTGAAGTATTCCTCTTTCTGAGGGTCACTGAACCCTCGTACCTCTGTTACCTGGTCAATACAGTCAGGAGGGATCTGATTGGCTGCTGCTGGTCGAGTAGTTATCCATAGGAGAGCAGAGGGAAGCAGGTTCCCCTGGATGAGGTTTGTCAGCAGCACATCCACTGAGGCTGACTGTGTTACATCAGATACTCTCTCATTGTTCTGGAAATCTAGAGGAAGTCGACATTCATCCAGACCATCAAAGATGAACATGACTTTGTAGCGATGATAATCTCCTGGTTTTAAGTATTTTGTATCTTTAAAAAACTGATGAAGAAGATCCACCAGACTGATTTTTTCAGTCTTCATCAGATTCAGCTCTCTAAAAGGAAGTGGAAATATGAAGAGAACATCCTGATTGGCTTTTCCTTCAGTCCAGTCCAGAATGAACTTCTGCACAGAGACTGTTTTTCCAATTCCAGCAACTCCTTTAGTCAGCACAGTTCTGATGGACTGGTCTTTAAAGAGGTCGTTACATTTGATGGGTGTCTCCTGTGTTGCTGGTCTCCTGGATGCTGCTTCAATCTGTCTGACCTCATGTTCATTATTGACCTCTCCACTCCCTCCTTCTGTGATGTACAGATCTGTGTAGATCTCATTCAGAAGGACTGAGGTTCCAGCATTTGAGATTCCTTCATTAATTTTCTGAAATTTCTCCTTTAGAGTAGATTTCAGCTTTCGATGACAGGACGGAGCCAGTTCTAATAGAAATAGAAAAAGCAATATCATTAAATATCATTAAGTATTAAATATATAATAAAAATGTGCTGTCACAAGGCTGTTTACAAAAAAAATGAAACTAGTGTAATTCATGCACTTATAAAGTATTATGTAAATGATCTAATCACTTACTGGTCTGCAGTTTGTTAGCGAGGTCTGTCTGGTTCATGTTTCTCAGGACGTGCAGTGTGATCTTCAGCGCTCCCTCTCTGACACCACTCTGATCCTCCTCATCCTCCTCCTCTCTCCCAGAGCATGCTGGGTAATCCAGATTCTTCAGCATCTTCAGAAACCTCTCCAGCTGATTCTTTAACAGAGAGATGACTTTGTGCTCCAGTTCCTGATTAAACACATGGTAAAATATGGTAGTAAAACATGAACAGATAATTGTTTTATAAAATAATTTGTGGTTTATGTCAATATAATGTTTTGGATATGGGATGTGTTGTGTTGGATTGAGATCAAGGGCAAAACTCAAGATTTCTTTTATATTATTTCTAGCCCTTCTAGCAGTTAGAGCTTTCTCAGAATGTAACAGAACATCATATTTAACAGTTTAACATGAAAACATAATGTGATATCTGTGGCTTTAGAGCTTTGACTGCATTTATATTGAAGTAAAATCTTTGTAATAATCTGCATTTCTGAACTGATCACTAATAAATGGTCATCATAAATTAGTGTGTGACTTATTCATTATGTAAATCACAATTACAAACTCAATCTCACTAAATCTATAACACATTTACTGTTGTACTTGTTCTGTATTTTATTGAGTATGTTTAATAAACCTCTGCAATTAAACTTAGAAAGAGTAAGTAATGATTATTAAACATCTATTTTATAGCACATAACTTCATATTTAAAGTTTAAAACAGCAAATCACATTTTACAGTGATGTGCTCTGGCATTAGTCACACCTACACACCTTTAATATGGAGTCCATATTTCTCCTGCTGATTTCTGGAGTCTCCTTCTGGACTCTGTTAGAAAACATAACATTAACATATGTTACTAAATGGTGATTGTGAATATATCTACAGAAAGAAAGTTCCAGAAGATCAACCACCACTGCAACACTCCACCAACCTTCACGCTCACCAAAAAGTTAATTCTAGATTTTATCAGATCAGAGAATCATGTTTCTCACAGTCTGGTGTTTTTTTGTAAAATCCAGATGTGTTTTTTTACAGAGGTGGGGTTTTTGTTTCCTCCATAAAGATCAGATAGCTGGAGAGCTGCAGTGATGGTTTATCTGCTGAAAGTTTCTCCCATCTGCACACAGGATCTCTAGAGCTCAGTCAGAGTGATGATTATACACTACACTGCCCAAAGTATTCATTCACCCAATCAAATCATTAAACTCAGGTTCCAATCACTTCCATTACCACAGGTGTACAAAACCAAACACCTCCACACACAGACTGATTCTATTTGTTAGAATTTGTATTAGTAGAATCGTTTTCTCTAAAGTGTGTTTTAGTATAGAAGTTATAGTTGTAGAATTCAGAGAAAACATAGAAGTGTCTTTTTATCTTATTCTCCAGTCACGTCATCCTTACCTGAGATCAGCAGAACTGTTGTCCTTTCTGAAGCCTATAGGATGATCCATTGACCAGTCACTCTTCATGGAGACACAGCTGGGTTCAGGTGAGTCTGATCTCTTATCCTGATCCAGTCTAAAACACAACCAGTATCAGACACCATCTACAACCTTTCCAGCATGTTGGTGTGATTCTACATTCATGTGATTTTGATGGTAAATAAGTTTATAATTGGGAAGTTGAACTTGAACAACCTCTCAAGCTTTAATTTCTAAATCATGTTTCTCACATTCTGAGAGACTTTCAGGAACATCTCAAAGACGATTTAGAAAAACGAAGTTAAAAAAAATTGTGAAGTTGTTTAAAACATAAATTAAAAAAGAATACATCAATTAGCAAATCCTTTTCAATTTATATTCAATTGAATTCATTTAAAAGAAAAAATATATTTCATGTTTAAACAAGATAAACTTTACTGTTTTTAGCAGATATTCACTCATTTTGAATCTGATCGTCTACAACACATTCTAAAGAAGTTGGGATGGTTTTTACCACTGTGTTAAATCACCTTCCCTTTAAAAACTCAATAAGCGCTCGGGAACTGAGGACCCTATGTGTGGAAGTTTTAGTTCAGGAAGTTTAACTAATGGTTTTCTGAAGTGTTCCTGAGCTCGTGTGGTGATTAATATCCCTTCCAGAATGATGTCAGTTTTTAATGCAGTGCCGCCTGAGGGGTCAAAGGTCACGGGTGTTTAATGTTGGTTTTCTGCAGCTTACTTGCAGAGATTTCTCCAAATTCTCAGAATATTTTTTAGTTTAGTTTATTTCGGTTCATGAAAGATAAACACTTTTATACAAAGTGACAATAATAACAGTAGTGAGAAATATTAAGTGCACTCATACTTTCACACATTAAAAAGAAGAAAAGAAAAGAGAAAAAAGAAAATAAATAATAATGATAATAATATTAATAATAATATTGAGAATTAGTAATCAAAAATTCTCAGTTTCAAACCTGATAATGACTGAAAAGGTGTAGTCTGAAGCTGATGCTTATTTTCTCTGCCCTTTTTAAATCTTATTGTCATCTTATATAGTCAAATCATACACATAAATAATACAGGAGTATGTTAATGTTAATCAACATATCAGAGCCTCCCATCATTAATAGTAGTTAATTCCTCATATTTATAAGAGCTTATCATCTTATCTTTAAACATTCTTTTAAATTTACAAAGTGTTCTACACATTCTTAAATCTTTTACTCATTTATTCCATAACCGAACCCCTTTAACAGATATACATCTATTTTTTAAATTTGTTCTTTAGTTTTGTCCTCTAAGTTCATATTTGCTCTCTTTAATTTCAAACAGCTTCTGGATACAGATAGGAAGTAAATGGTTTTGTGCTTTGTACATTAACAGTGCAGTTTAAAGGTTGATTATATCACTGAATTTTAAAATATGTAGATTAATAAATAATTTGTTGGTTGGTTCATAGTACGTTTTTTGACTTATAATTCTTATAGCTTTCTTTTGTAATATGAAGATTTAAAGGTTTAGTGTTGGTTTTATATGTGTTTCCCCACTGCTCCACACAATAGCTCATGTATGGAACAATGAAGAAACAATACAGTATATAAAGTTAATTTAGATTCAATATATCTTTAGCTTTATATAGTATTGCAAAAAGTTTAATTGTTGCCAGCATAATTTATGATTAACATTTATGATTAACATCATCAATCTTAATTTTAACTGTATTTTTTTTATTTGTCTTTTACCAAATATTATGAATTTTGTTTTACTTAAATTCAGGGATAGCTTGTTTATATCAAACCATTTCTTTAAGACTGTCAGTTCCCTTTCCATCGTATTCAGTAGCTGTTCCAAACATTTCTCAGAGCAGTACAGATTAGTATCATCAGCAAATAACGCAAATTTTAGCAGTTTTGACACTTTACAGATATCATTTATATACAGTGTGAACAATATTGGTCCTAATACTGAACCTTGTGGAACTCCACAAGTGACCTTCAATAATTTAGATTTAAAATTATTTATTTGTACAAATTGATACCTGTTATCAAGGTAACTCTCAAGCCATGAGTATGCTGCTCCTCTAAAGCCATATCGTTCTAATTTGGTCATTAATAATTCATGATCTATAGTGTCAAATGCTTTTTTTAAATCTATAAACACCCCAACAGCATATTCCTCGTGATCCACTGCAGCTGATATATCTTCTACAAGATGCATCACCGCCATTGAGGTGGACCTATTTACTCTAAAACCAAACTGTTGATCATTCAGTAAATTGTGTTTGTCTATGAAATTATTTATCCTGTCTACAAATATTTTTTCTAAAATCTTTTAGAACTGGGAGAGCAGAGAGATTGATCTGTAATTTGAGAGCTGGTGAAAGTCTCCACTTTTAGAAATTGGAATAATTTTAGCTTTTTTCATTTTATTAGGAAATGAGCCTGTTTTAAGAGACTGATTACAGATATATGCAAAAGGTTTCACTATACATTCTATTATAGACTTAACTGTAGTCATTTCTATTCCATTCCAGTCTGTGGATGTTTTATTATTTTTTTTTTTTTACAATTTCCTGTATTTTCATTTTTTTCCATCAGTTCTCCTGTTAAACATAGAGAAAGGGTTTATATCAACAGTATCTTTGTCTACACCATCCTTATTTGTTGGTTTCACAATCTCTTTTACTAAGTTGTATCTAATTTGTACATAGTAATCATTAAACTCATGAATCATTTCTTTAGTTATAATTGTATCTTCTTCTTTTACTAGATATTCTGGAGTGTCTACTCTTGCAGGTCCTTCCTGATGATGGTATTTAGTACACTCCATGTTTTATGCATGTTGTATTTATGCTGCTCCAATAAGTTTTGATGATATTATGGGCTGTAGATGATGAAATTCCTAAATTCTGTGCAGCTGCATGTTGAGAAACGCTGTTCTTAAACTGTTGGACTATTTGCTCACACAGTTCTTCACAAAGTGATGATCCTCTCTCCATCCTTGCTTATGAACGACTGAACTTTTCAGGAACCCAATCATGACCCTCACCTGTTTCCTATTAACTTGATCACCTGTGGAATGTTCTGAACAGGTGTTTTTCCAGCATTCCTCACCTCTCCCAGTCTTTTATTGCCCCTGTCCCAACTTATTTTGTACGTGTTGCAGCATCAAATTCAAAATAAGTAAATATTTGCAAAAAACTAATTAAGTTTAAACATTGGAACATTAAATATCTTGTCTTTGTAGTGAATAAAATTTAATATAAGGATTTGCACATTATTGTATTCTGTTTTGATTTATGTTTTACACAGAATCCCAAACTTTATTGGAATTAGAGTTGTAAAAAACAACAGAAATAAAATATAAAACCTCTAAAGCCAGAATAATTAATCCCTTCATTTGAGTCCAGAGAACAGAATTGTTACCATCACTAAAGTGTGTTTTAGTATAGAAGTTATAGTTGTAGAATTCAGAGAAAACATAGAAGTGTCTTTTTATCTTATTCTCCAGAATCACGTCATCCTTACTTGAGATCAGCAGAACTGTCCTCTCTGAAGTCTATAGGATGATCCATTGACCAGTCACTCTTCATGGAGACACAGCTGGGTTCAGGTGAGTCTGATCTCTTATCCTGATCCAGTCTAAAACACAACCAGTATCAGACACCATCTACAACCTTTCCAGCATGTTGGTGTGATTCTACATTCATGTGATTTTGGAATGATGTTAAATACGAGTTTCTGATTGGGAAGTGGAACATGAACACCCTTTCGATTAGTAACTACTGGTGGGGAAACTCGGGCGTAAAATAGTTTTCCTAAGATCCCAAGTTGAGGTGACCATTAATCTTATAACATGGCAGAAAAGAAGATCTATGGTCATTAACCTTGATACAGAACAATGCTATTATTCTGTTCTGAAGAAGATGAAAACAATACAAAAGTATAGAATTTACAATTCGGCACAAAAAGGAAAGAAAATGCAACGTTAGCTTAGTCTCTATTGAACTAGTGTAAAGGTAAAACACCTATACTCACATGGATTTTTGTCAATATGAATTTCAAGCATACTGGAAATTAAAACGTAGTTCCAGAATTTAGAAATCACACTGCACTCCCAAAATATATTTAAAAATGTAGCGACAGAATCAGTGTTACAGACAGTACAGTAAGGCGTGGGAATCTTGCCCATGTTGTATCTTAAGTATGGAGTGGAATAAGCCCTGTGTATACACTTATAGTTCAGAGGACATACTAATGAATACAAGCTGTATCTTCCTGCACTGAAGTTCTGATAGACTCTTCCTTCTTCTGTCATCTTCAACAACAGACGTTACGCTTTAAGTGAACTCACACATTTACTGTGAACGAGTTTCACATCCAAACCGGTTTTAGCTGAAATCACAAAATCATTCATTTTTGCGTGAGGGTCACATCGGCTCGTAAAACAATTCTTGTTCCTTTTGCATCGGTAAGAACAGTATTATGTTTCTTGCATCAGCCTGTGATTTTCCCAGGCATCAACCTGCAGCTGAGTTTTCCAGGTTCAAAGTTCATTCTCATAAGATCATATTAAATGAAATGTGAGTGAGTTCACACAATCTTTGGACTGTGATTTCCCAGATCAAAAATGTTTTGTTCTAAGGGTTTAGGGTTTGTGCGTCAGACAGAAATAGGCAGTGTTCCTATTTCAGAGAATCTTGGCCATACAACTTATAAGAATTATCTGTAAAACACAAGATATCTTGAATCTTGTAACTGTGTTTTCCAGGGCAAAAATGAGCCATACAGGAATATTTTCCTGTCTTTTTTCCAACAAAAAGTCTTAATCTAGTGCTAAAAACATATTCTGTCTATATATGCTGACAGAGATGCATTTCAGGGAGATTTAAACCAGATGATGGATACATCTTTCTCCGATAGAAAAACTAAATTGTGCAAAAGGTTTAACACTGCATATGAATCATTATGGTCTGAGGTTCAGGGTTCTGCAGTGTTAATGTGTTCAGAAACACTATCTAGAACATTGTTTGATAGATTTTATTCAATATAATTTAATCTTTGCTGATGGCAGAACACTGTGAACACAATATGAACACAATTAGAAGAAGAATGTTCTGATTATGAAACAGGTTTTAGAACTGATCAGGAAGTGTGCTGAGAAACTCTAAATTCTCCAGAATTCTCTAAATGTTCTAAAATCATAATTAGTTTTTTTATACTGACAGGAGAACACAGGTTTCTGCTCCTTCTGTATTTTGTATTTTGGTTTTAGTAAAATGGTGAGATCTGGTCATTCAAACCCAGACTGCTCATCGTACCAATAACCCACTTAATTTCTGCTCATCTGGATTTTATGAATTGGATGAATAATCTACTCTTATTACGACTTTTTAAGGTGGACCGGAAATACAGAATAAGGTGATGTGAAGTAAGATCTTTCAACTAGCTCATGAACACAGCATGAGAACAAAGAACTTATTTTACATCAAACCACATTATTATCTTACCTCTGAGCTTTCCCTGTGTCCAGTTCCTCAGAAACACTCTTAATAGACCTTTTTTCCGAAAAAAAACAAAGAACAAGAAAAAGTGGATTTTAGTGGAAGGAGACGTTAAAATAAAATTTTATTTTATATTTTGTTTTTGATTGATGTAAAAGTTGGATTTGCGCTGAGCAGTGCATCTATGGGCCCTATCGTGCCTCCTGTGCAAGACGCATTGTGAGGCACATTGCCATCTTACACCCCATCAACAGTCTATTTTCACGCATCATTAAAATAGCATTAGACTTTAGGAATATATTTACTCTGATGGGCGTGGTGGTCTGAAAGTGACGTGTTTTCAGGTAAATTTCTGGCGTGTTTCTATCTTGGCTGCAGAAAATAGAGCTGCACGACTGATCCAGATAAACCCGGACTAAAATCAACAGTCAGCTGCGCAACCAGAACTGGATCACCTATCATCACGAGCACTGCTCTCCCCATTCACTATACCACACACCATCACTTCTTTACCACCTTTACCTTTAGCAAAAAACACCTCGCCCAGAGCCTTCAGCAATCAACTATAATATAAATATACTTAAAAATCTGCACAGTAACTATAAGTTATTATTAGTTATAACTATGTCTGACAGTTATAAGGATTTATATTAATATTCAGTACACAGATTTAATAACTGTAGCTTAATATAGCAGATATACGCATTCTGCTGTTTGAGAATTTCAACAGATGCTCGTTCTCAATCATTTTCTTATAAAAAAAGAAAAGAGAGAAGCACTTTGACTGAACATAATTTAATATGTTACCTGGCTATTATTAAACTGAAATTCACTTTTATATTTTTTTATATATTAAAAACATAAAAACACATTGTCACCGCGCTCTTGTTTGGTGCTGAACTTCAATTTTTCAAAACTTTAAAAAGCTTTATAAAGCTATATGTTAGCGTTCGTTTTCTATCACCAGGGCACATTTATTAAAATATATAATATATTTATTGAATAAATTAAAAAACAAATCCAGGGCTCTATAAAATGCCACATAAGCACGGCATGGCGGAGTGTGTTAAACCGGCGGGGGTGTACCCACGCTGAGCGTGTGCCTCGGCACACGTATAAGATTATATGCGTGTCCATGCGGATGACTATTGACTGTTGTGTGGCACACCTGTGTTTTTCACCGCCAAGATAGTAACACGCCAGAAATTAACCTGAACACACCTCACTTTCAGAGCGCCACGCCCATCAGTGTAGATTTATTCCTAAACTCCAACACTATTTTAATTTCATTGGTCTAAGGCGTGAAAATAGACTGTTGACGGGGTGTAAGATAGCAAAGAGCATTGTGACGTGCCTTGCACAGGGTGTACAATAGGGCCCAAGGTGTTGAAGTTCAAGCACTATTAAATTCTAAATAAAACTGTATTATGTCTGTTTTATGCACTTTCTAGGGTATAAAGAGTCATTTGGTAAATGATATAATCAAGCGCAGCTGCCTGGAGTTAGCCTAGAACATTTCCCAACTCACTGCTCTGCTCCTGCTTCCCAAACACCTGATCCAGCTGATCTGCTCATCAACATCTTACTGAGTTAATATTAGAGTTTAACACCATGATGCAGGAAAAGGAACCAGCTTTCTCTCAGTGTTAATTCTAAAGAACCCTGTTGATTTTTAAGGTAAGTGAAGAAGAAAAAACTCCTCCCCCTGATACTTAACAGCTGTAATCTGGGTTTAAATATTATATAAGGTCTGCAGAGAATTATTTGAAGAAAACATCTGATTATTTTTACAATATAAAGATCACCAGTCACCTGTGCTGATAGTGCTGTTTGCTGGTGATGGACTTGGAGAATGAGTCTGTTTCTCCACAAGACTCATTCACACGTTCAGTTTGAGTCAGAAAGGGTAAATAACTGACTGACTGACTATTTATTTATAATCTAGTCCAGACTCGACTCGTGTAAAGATCCTGAAGGTGCTTAAAGGACCTCAGTGAAGCTGGCCCCTCATATCATTAGAAATGAAATAGAAAAGTTACCATTGGTTAGTGCTACATTTCTGCTGTTTTTTTGCAGCAAATCTGCGTTTGTGCTGTTATCATTATTGAGATATTAAACATATTCATTTATTGAAATATTAAACATCTAATTTCTGACCTGTTATGTAACACAGCCCCTCATCTGTGGCCAAACTGCACTCAGATGGTCTCGTTGGTTAGTGCTACATTTGTGCTGTTATTGTTATTGATTTATTAGATAAAAAATATTTAATGGGTGTGAAGCTGGCAGCTCATATAATCAGAAATGGTATAAAAATATTTCGATTGGTTAGTGCTGCATTTGTGCTGATTAGTGCAGCAAAAATTAGCGTTTATGATGTTATCATTATTGAGATATTAAACATCATATTCACTGTTATCGTTATTGAGAAATTAAAAAATTTAATTTTAATTTAAAGTCCTTCATCTGTGGCTGAATCGCACCAAAGTGGTCTTGTTTTTTAGTGCTGTGTTTGTGCTGTTATTGTTATTGAGATATTAAACATTATATTTACTATTCTCCTTAATTAAATATTAACCGTTTAATTCCTGACCTGTTATGTTACACAGCCCCTCATCTAAGGCCAAATTTCACCAAAGCGGTCTCATTGGTTAGTGCTACGTTTGTGAAAAAAGCAAAAAAGATTGCGTTTGTGCTGTTACTGTTATTGAGTTATTAGCTAAAATTATTTAATGGGTGTGAATTTTCCTAATAATATTTTCCTAATAAATAAATAACGTTAACAGCCCAAACGCTCATTTATGCTGCACAAACGTAGCACTAACCAACGAGACCACTTTAGTGCAATTTGGCCACAAATAAGGGGCTGTGTTACATAACAGGTCAGAAATTAAATGTTTAATATTTCAATAATGAAAAGAGCACAAACACATATTTTTGCTGCACAAACATAGCACTAACCAATGAAAAATATATATATATATTTTTTTTTCATTTCTAATGATATGAGGGGTCAGCTTCACTTGTTGAAAGTCTCTCACAGGAAGGAAAAGCCGGTTCTGACTTGCATTGAAACAGAAGATACAGATGTCCGTGTAGCTCTTGATTAAACAGTGTGAAAATCACCAACAGCAGTAACTCTGTTCTGTGTATCACCTTAAAATGAGATCATTTCACTTGTTAAGGTTTAGTTTTTGGCAGTTTATAAATGATTGTTCTTTTTAATCAGTTCAGTCTAAGTACTGTAGTGTGATCTAAGGGTCTGTGTTTTAGAATCTGTGGTTAAGACTAATCTATAGTTTATGCTGATCTGTTTTTGGTCAGTTATTTCTATGCTTATTAAGCAAAGCTATCAGTGACCTCTGGTGGAGTTCAGTTCTTAAGTCATGTTTTGTGTTTATTGGGTTATAATGGTTAAACATTAATTATTATTCTGATAATCTGTGATTTTTAGTCTGTATTTTGTATTTTAGTTGCAGTAAAATGGTGAGATCTGGTCTTTCCAGCCCAGTAAGACTCTCATCATACCCACAACCCCCTCTGATTTCTGCTCATCTGGATTTTATGAATTGGTTGAATAATCTACTGGTATTGCAACTTTTTAAGGTGGACCAGAAATACAGAATAAGTTCCTGTGATGTACGATCTTTCAACTAGCACATGAACACAGCATGAGAACAAACTTATTTTACACCAAAAAATCACATTATTCTCTCACCTCTCAGCTTCCTGTGTGTGCTGCTCCCCAGAGACGCTCATTTTGGAGCTCATCTTAGACCTTTTTTACATCTAATCCTGTAAACACGCACACACACACACACACACACACACACACAGTTGAGACCACGTGTTTCCTTCATCTTAAAGTTGTTATCTGAAATATTTCTATGTATTTCTGTTCTCTTTGTGTCTAAAACTCTTTAATATCAGATCAGACAGTAAATTCTAGTATTAAAGCTTCAGTTTTTACCTCTGTGCTTTTTATCCAAACGCTCTTCACCTTCTTCTCTCATCTAAACAGAAGCTGCTGAAGATTTCACTTTCACTTTAAACCGGTTTAAACTGGATCAGTTCCTCACTATAGGAGGAAGTGCTGAAAGGCTTTTTACAGGTTAAAGAGAGAGGAGTGATGTGTTTCTTGACCAATCAGAACACAGTGTTTAACTGTGGATGAATGGAGGAATTACACTATAACTTTTTAAAATATATACAGTACTGTGCAAAAGTTTTAGGCACCAAAGCAAATTACACTAATCTATTTATCTCAGCAATATGAGTGTTTTAACCTGAAAAAAGCCCCACATATTATATATGAACAGATGTACATAAACATAAATACAGTAAAAAGTAACAAGGAATTTCTCATTTTTAACTATAAGTATGTTTTATATCCTGTGAGCTGAGCTGAAGAACAAAGTGTAGAGATTCCAGATTTCTCCTGGATGCTCCTCAGCCAGCATGTGTTTATTATGTTCAGTTCCGTCAGCAGCTCACCTGATTTACCACATTTACCAATTCAACAAACCAGGTGTTGATTAATATGATGAGAACTAGAAATAAAACTCTATTAAACTCAGATGAGGAGGAGAGATTAGGAGATGTTTTAAGGAAAACAGGGCTGTAAAAGCTGCTCTGCTCTTTGTAAAACTGTTGTTTGTATTTATTGTAATGCTGTAATGTGTTTTACTGAGCTAATAAACACTTACTGCACAGATAAGAAGCTTTTTCTTTACTGAAATTCCCACAGGTGCCTAAAACATTTGCACAATACTGTATGTTATTTTTTTTAACGTACAGTGATTGTATTATTTTCAGCACATCTTAAATTATATAAAGAAAGGAGTTAAAAGAAAATAGAAACAATCCATTACTGCATTAAAATATTAATTAATAAACAACAACAAAAAACATATATACATGAATACATTCATACACATAGCTGGAATATATTATTGTAATACAAATCATTTAACTTTTAATTATAATCTTTAAAAAGCTAAAAAGTGTAACTAAAAATATCAGAGAAGTTTGTCTCTTTAAAAACTGGAAGAACAGCTTTGTTGAGTCGCTCTGATGGTTGATGTTTAATATAAACATATTCCTGCATATATGGATCATATCTGTAAACTCTTTATTCTGCTCTGAGTTCCTCACATCTCCCACTCTAAGTGCTGAAATGTGTGTTCTTCAGTTTCCTCTGCTCTAACACTGCTGACCTGGAGCTGATGAATCTTCCATGGGTTATAAAATACAGTAACACACATCCTTATAAAGAAACTGTAAAATGAGCTCGTGTGAGAGAGAGGGCAGTACCTTAAATAAAATCCTCAAAAATCTTTACTTTCTTTTTTCTCTTTCCTAGAAGCTCCTCAGTTTCACTGTCTGACTGGCCAGCAGTTTAGTCATAATCATGACATTCCTGCTCTACATCTACTATTAAAAATAATAAAATAATAACTGACTGCACATAACATTACAATACATATACTATTATGATTATATTATTAATATTTACCTGATTCATCTTCTGTTTTACAAGTTGAAAGGTGAACCCGTCTCTTTCAGGCTCTGACTTTTTATTTTTGATTAAATGCAGAAAACTGCCCCCTTCTAGACCATCTTACTTCCTTCTTTTCATGTTCAATCCATCGACTGGGGAGAAAACCCTCCATTTTCACACCATTTTCACCCCATACTGCTCTTATAAAAGCCATTATCTAAAAATATAAAACAGAATAAGTCTGAGTCACTCGTGACCTTACCAAACACATGCACTCAAAACATGTTTATAGATGTTTCATTAAAACATTAATACACAATTAGATTCCAACTGAACAGAAAGATTCCTATTATATCAAGATTAACACAAACTTTAACATAAATTTATCTGTTATAATTAAAGCAGTTCCTCAGCGTTGGCTAGCTGCACTCAAACATCACAATCCTACACTTGATCACAATTGTGGAGTTTGCAGCTGTTCTTACTGTCCAAACTAACTTTTTAAAACTCTTTTTTAATCTATAAAATGTAAAACCCGTAAAAGGAGCTCTGTTCTGATAGAAGTGAGTTTAGGACAGTGCTGGTTAGTCTGGTTATGTGGTTTTTCTCCACATTGCTCGTCACTCCTCTCTCTGCTCTGATAGGTGGCGCTGTTGGGCTCTTTCCTCGCGGCGCACGGACTCTTCTGTTATAGTACTCTGGGTCGGACAGTCAGTTCACCCAAACGCATAAGAAGAAGAACCGAACATGGAGGGGCGTCCTCCAACTTCAGCTTATTACTCCACCCAACTACCAGCACCCTGTCCTCCACAAAGTCCTCATTTACAAAGTGCAAATCACAGCATCACGCAGCAACGCTCAACAACCACTGTCTGATTAACAGACAAGATATAAAGTAGACCTTCTTTTTACTGTGTTTTATTACTGTATAAAATTCATTGCTATGGAGGACCAAAACTGCCAAAATAAAAAATAAATTAATAAATAAAAACATAAGTAAATCACTTAATAAAAGTAATATGGTGAATAAAACGGTAAAGAATATTTATAATTAATATATAAAATAATTACATATACATAAAAATAATATCAGTATAATTTGTTATTTATGGGTTTCTTTAATTACCATTGTTTCTGATTGATTTTCTTTTGATTCATTTAATTATTTACTTAACTATTTTATTCTGCATTCATTTATTTCCCAATTTATTTATTTCTGCTTTCATTTACTTTCCAATGTATCTATTTCTGCATTTATTTATTTTCTAATATATTTATTTCTGCATTCATTTATTTTTTGGTCAGTTTTGGTCCTCCACACATTACTAGATCCAGGGGAAATACAAAAGTGATCTCCTTTGCATTGATATAATATTTGGCTTCTTTTGCTCATTTTCCACAGAGTTATCTAACGTAATGTAAACTAATGAAGGTTTACTGAGGCATAATGTCACATTTAGCACTAGGACAACATGGTGCTACACTTTTTTTAAAGAGCTCTTTAAAATAATTAATAATTATATTTTATTCAGCTTCCCTGACACTGTTAAACCTATAAGGAGTTTTTTTTTTTTTAATAGGACTCTATTGAATTGTGAATTGTTGTAACTACATGTAGTGTTTCATGTCCAGTTAAAGGGCTAGGGCAGGGGTATTTAATTAGAATTCAGTTTGGTCCAGTTAGAGAAAATGTCATCAGGCTATGGTCCGGACCGTCACCAATGTTAATTTATGTTTTAATTCAGTGTTTTATTCTGTTTACTGAAGAAGCCTACAGTAGTTCTGTCAGTGTTTTATCAACAACTGAAAGACAAAACAAATTACACATACTAGTATATTTCAACAATATTTATTGTTTTAAATAGGCCTGTCACAATAATTACATTATCAACCATCATAAAATAAACGGAAACACCCTCAATAATTTAACATATCGAGTCTAATAATGTGAATCTGTATGTTCACTTTGTTTCAAAATGCTATATTTATTCTATTTGATTTTATTTATATTAGATTTAGGCCAGCCTGTCATGATAATAATTACATGAATGATAAATCGTACAATATATTGAGAAATGTTTGCTGAACTTGACCAAAATATCAGCCTTTTAAAAAAACAGTAGTTTTATTTTATTTAATATTATTACTGTAACATACTTTATTATGTTGTGGGTAAAACTGATGGGGGGAGTTGACAGGGTTGTTTTGGGAGTAAAGAGAGAGTGCGCCTGCGAGCTCGGGAGTTTTTTTCTTGCAGAGGAGTTTCTGATCAGGTGGATAAAGTGGAATATTTTGCACTCTTGTCTCGGTAAAGCTTACTGCGCTGTAAAGCACGTAAACCATAAAGACAATAAACGTTCCGCCGCTTTAAATGAACACGGTCAGAATTAAATCCTTCTCAGTAGTTTATCGGTTTGGGTCCGGACCTGGACCACGGTCCACCTATTAGTGACCCCTGGGCTAGGGGAAGTCATTTTAAACAGCATGGCTTCAGAGGACTGATCTTGGATAGTATATGGAGTATTTATGGCTGTAATTTGTTTTATAAAACTAGAGTACATGTGGGGTGAGAAGAAAATTGTGTAAATTAGATTTTTTTACAGAACCATATTCTTTTAAAGAGTTTAAGCTCTCAGTCACTCAATACTGTAAGTATAGGAACTAACAACCAGAAAACTGAAGATAAATTAGTAAGAAATATTCTGTTTTCTATTTGTCTGTATTATTTCACCACTGCCTGTATGATGATGTGGAGCACAGGCAAACTTCTGTAACACGTTTATTATAAAAGAAGACGGCCAAAGCAAATTAACCAAGTATTAGCATGTCTGACTGACATTCTGTCCTTTCCTACCAACATCTTCTAAACACAGTTTAAGAGTTTGTGATAAAAAAGAGGTAAAAATTCTAGTTAAATTAACTATCTGTGTAAATTAACTACTTTCAACAATTGTAAAACAATCGTTAGTTATAGTATTTTATTTTAAAGTAAAATATGCTACTGACAGTTTCTAAATCAAGCCTCAGACTATTAATACACAGGACTATAAGTTAAATATAGCTAACAGATGTACCTCAATATAGCTAACGGCTAATTTTCTCAACGTGCAAAAATCCAAGGTATGAAGAAACTGGAGCGGCAGGAGCTGCGTATTATACACTCTAACCTAGACATTACATAAAGAGCTAAATACACAACACACTGCTAATATTCACTACAGTGTTTTATTCCAGAATATTTATCTGGAGTTTGTAATAAGTTATTAGTAACGTTAAATATTCTAAACGTGGGGAAAACATAAAAACAGCTCACTTCAGAAACCGTTTGGATAGTTAGCTAACCTACCTTTTTGTTCCTCTTTGAGGAACACTGTCTGCACAAATAAAAAAATGGTAAAGGAAAACCCTTTTTAATGTAATTCTTGATTATTCTTAATTCTTGTTGAATTTTATTTGTTTTTGGAGTCTCTTAACTGCCTTAGCAACAAAAAAGCTGTGTCCTCTATAAAGTACATGAAGGAGTTAAATTTGCTGGTTGATGAATGAGATGTGTTTTCAGTATAAACTGTTTGTTTAGCTTGTAATCACTTTTTGGTTGTATGTTTAAAAGATCTTGGATGTCCTTGTTTGTATTTTGTTGTTTTGTAAATTGTAAAAAAAAAAAGAAAAAGAGAGAAAAAAGGCCTGATTTGTAGAAAATATTGTAGAATTAAAATAAGGAAAAAAGACACATAAAAACAAAAAAACAAACAAACAAATAAATAAACAATTTGAGCGCCACCATGAGGTGCAAGCTGTCCACTGTTTTTACTTTTACCAGACTGAGAATAAAACGGCACAATTTCTCTGTACTCTGTACTGAATACACATTTAAATTTAAACTGTGTGTTTAGTATAGAAATTTAAGTACAATATATTTAAAAATGGTAAACGCCAAGTGATATATACATGTATTTATTTACATATTTTACAGGGACAATTCAGATAAACACTGTTAAACAAAATACAAGTTATGTAATGTATATAGGAATTCTAACTGAAGCTAATTTCCAGCTCCTG
This sequence comes from Astyanax mexicanus, assembly GCF_023375975.1. NCBI lineage: Eukaryota > Metazoa > Chordata > Actinopteri > Characiformes > Acestrorhamphidae > Astyanax > Astyanax mexicanus. Next base: position 6,886,630 of record NW_026040041.1, read on the forward strand.
TTTCTGGTTATAAGTGCTTAAAAATAAATAAAACATATTTTAAGGCTCTGTAAAAGTTAAAAGAATGAGTGTGGATACAGTTTATACAGTTTATGAAGGTTTCCACACATTTCTTATTGATTTAAACAACATGATAAAAGTATAAGACAGTGCTGAACTGATCACTGTCGACTGGTTAACCCTCACTGCTCTGTCTGCTGTACAGAATATAAAAGTGTACTATACTGTATGTGTAGATTCAGATCTCTCTAAACCAGATTCCACACCACATTTTAGCACAGCCAATGATTTAGAGCTCGGGGTATTTACCCAAGAGTCTGAAAATGCTGCTCTACCTCTCACTGACTTTCAGTAGAAATTAAGAATCTTCTGGAACCAAAATATAATCTGTGAAAATTTCAGTTTCTGACAGACAAGACTCCCACTTTCCTACTAAACTCCACAATATAGAAATCAACAAGGTTCTATTTCCACTCTGATAAGAAGATTAGAGCTGTTCTGATAATGATCTGTTACTGTTTAGTTCAGCTATTCCAGCAGCTGAACAGTCAGATCTCACTTCAGCTCATATGAACATTTTGGAAGCTTCTAAACTCCACATAAGTGCTGAATGAAGAGCTGATGAAGAGCCCAGATTGTCCAATAAGAGCAGGTCAGGTTTTCAGAAGCTGGAAAGCAGAAAACAGAACAGAATGATCAGACATGAACACACACTTACAGTCAGCACTCACCTTATTAGATTGTGAAAACATCCACAAGCAGCAGAAATTGTATAAAATCCTCTAAATCTAAAACTCTCATTCTCTGTCTGACTGAAACTCACTGAGCACAGTTCCACACACAAGGTGATTCAAAACAGCTTCATCAAACAAACTACAGCTTAATCCTATAAAACCACACACTCACATACCAAACACTTCACACTCTACACTGTAGAGATGGAGACTTTGGGTTATTTTTGGTCAAAACTAACTTAACAAACTAAATTAACAATGTATTACATGTTTAATTATAAATGATAAACTAAAGACATCAACCCTCTTTTCTATATGGTAAATAAAGTGTCTGATAAAACGATATTAAATTTATATGGTTTGTTAATTAAGCTAAATGGTTAATATTGTGCTGCTTCTCTACACAGAGTCACAATAATGAGTCTTAGAGAGTAATATATTCTCACTGCACTGAGAAAAGGCTGTGAAGTTCATCCTGTGTTTAAAAGTTAAACAGGTTTGATTGAAGTTGATACAATATTTCCAGTGACTGTGAACCACAGTAACACACTCTGTTTCACACAGGTCTGTTTTCACCCTAAACGTCACTAAAATAACGGTCTGATCTGGTTTGTTCTGCAGGTCAATCAAACACCTCCTTTCTTTAAAAAACAGGAAGTTCTTGGCCATGCTGTGATGTAACCCACCTGACTCTCAGCTACAAACAATGGTAGCTTAGCAACACTGCCCAACCATGAACTCAGTTATAACCCAAACATACTGTTTTTATTTCATCAAATCAAAATCACCATTAATTGGTGCATTTTGGGTAGAATTCTACCAGTCCACTGTATACAATATTACCATAACATGTTAACTTAAAGCCAACTCTAAAACACTGTAGGTGAACATCAATTGTGTGTGTGTTTGTGTGTTTCAGAGACAGTAAGTCAATAACTCACTATAGTTTCTCCAGTTTAAAGTGAGGATCCTTCTGTAGATCAGAGAGCAGCTTCTTTCCTGACTCTCCTGGATTATTGAAGCTCAGATCCAGCTCTCTCAGGTGTGAGGGGTTTGATTTCAGAGCTGAAGCTAAAGCAGCACAGCCTTCTTCTGTAATACTGCAGCTCCACAGCCTGCAGAGAGAAGGAGTGAAAAGTACAACAGATGAGTGTACAGTTATATTCAGTTGAAGTTGAAGACGAATAAATAAATCATTCTGTTACTTTGTGTAGAAGAAAATTTTCTCCTATAGTGTTACAGAAACTACTACAGCTTCACTCCTGAATCCTGCAGTTCATTATTACTCAGGTTCAGTTCTCTCAGAGTTGAGGGGTCAAATTGGGGTGTTTAATGCTGATGAGAAAATAAAAAGAAATAAAAAAAAAATGTCCACAAGTTGCAGTTGATAGTGCAGACAAAGAAGACAACATAAATTACCTTTTTTCACTATTATTATTTTTTAGGATAAATCTTTTGCAACAACAGTTGGCGTTCCATTTTTCTTTCTGCAATACATTCCCTGCATTGTGTTCCTCTGTTTTGTTAGCGAGTCAATTTTGACCCCTTTTTGATGTGGGGGCATGGGGAGAGGAGAGGGGCGTGGCCAAAATTGAAAGGCGGGTTATGGAGGATTAACATCATCAGCTGGAGCGTCTGCCGCTGCACATAATGCTGGAGGTTGGCCAGTTCATCCGGCCGTCCTAAACAAGCTAACCAGGCTGAACTGTGTTAATGTGTTAATGCTAATCATTCAATTTACACACACATAATTATTAAATTATATAATGTTGTTTTCAGTTGTTAAATTGAGCAAAAGGCTGAATTTGGCTTCTTTTTCACCAGCATGCATGCTGCCTTTACATGCGGCCGCCTGTAGATGGCTGATTTGAGCAGTAAAAAAAACCATTAAAACAACACTGTGCAAACGCTATGAATAAAAAGGAAAAATGCAGAAAGGCCTCCAAGTTTATTTCAGACTTTAATATAATGTAGATAAATTAAGATAATAATGTAACTGCAGAACATAATATAAAAAAAAATAATAATTACTGTCCCTGGGGGGAATTAGACTGTTCCAGGAACTTATATTCAGATACACGCAATTACACACTCAAAAAATAGAATAATAACAAAAAAAAAAAAAACTAAAAAAACAAAGATAGACATTTTCTCATACCAGAATGGGATTTTAGATGTTTTTTGTTTTTTTTTTGTGGTAGTTTTATTTTAGTTTTTATTAAAGACCCCAATTTGACTCCATACAGTTTGAGCTGAGAGCTGAGGCCAGATCTTCACATTTAAAACTTACTCTTACACTCACTAACAATAACACACACACACACACACACAGTCTTTTTGAGAGTGGGCAAATTAGGCCTGGACAATAATTTGATATTGGTATTTATTGCGATAAGAAATGTTTCAATAACGATGATATCATTTTTGTGTCATATCGATATGTATTATTTACAGAATCTGTCACAGACAGGCGTTTCACTGCAGAGCTGAACACAATCAGCCTCCGTAGCCGGGCTACGTCAATGCATGATGACGTAATCACTCAGGCACGTAGCCAGATAGGCTAGGCTAGGCTAGGCTAGGCTCGGATCCGCTCCACTACCGACCCTAACTGAGCGGCTCCGCTACATACAATATTTTCCTTATTCTGGCTGAAGCGATTTTGTAGTTTATGTTATAACTGAGTTATTTATAGTTGATAAATCCTATAGGTTTGATTATTTTACGGGTATATCATGTTCCTTTTATGTGTATGAAGGCTTTTTGCATTCTTTATCCTGGTTGAAGCATTTTTATTTTGATCTGTTAAATCTGTTTACAAAAGAATAAGAAGCCTCTGTTATAATTTAAAGTTATTTATATTGGTAATATGTATATAGGTTGTAGGTTTATGTTTGACAGGGATGTCATGTTTTTATTTTGCTATATGCAAATAAAAGTGAGCATTGATTTATTTAGAAATGTTTTATTATATTAAGTGTTATATATTATTCTATAGTTTTTGTGAGAGGAGGCTTCAAAAACTTACATTAAATTTTCAGACAGTAGCAGGTACAGATTTCCAGTGCATTCCATTTATTCCTAGCAGATTTTCTGAGGCCTTCAAAGTATTTATATCGATATTGATACCAACTTTATGTTGTTAATTTAAAGCAGTCTCTTAACCCTGATCTCTGCCCTAAAATTGTGTGTTTTCCACCAGATCCAACTAATCAGCTAATAAACAATCCTTTATTGTTAAAATCCCTTAGCCCCTAATGGAGCCTAAATCAATCATTATGTATATCCAGCAGTGTATTAGACACATCATACCACCACTTACTTTATTAAAGTACCTTTAAAGCAGATAAAGCTCTAGAATATGGAGAACAGTGGGAATATGCAGTAGAATATGCAGGAACAAGGTTAAGAAACATTGATCTAACCTGACTTCTGTTCATTTGTAGTTTACAGTAACACCACAGTAAGACCACATGTCCTGACTTTTCATGCATAATTTTTTTCTAAAAACAGTAATTTAATGTGTTTAGGTTGTAAAGTCACCTTTACTTGGATGTAACTAATAATAAACAGAATACAAAAAAGGGATTATTTGTGATTAAAAGATGTTGTTCTAGGACACTATAGGCTGGGCTTTGGTTCATATTAGCAAATGTTCCCCCCCCCCCCAATATCAAACCCGCTCCTGTACTGTTACGCACCTTAAGACAAGAAGAATAGGACAAAATGATAGAAACACTTCATCACTTGGTGTCAAAATATCTTAAACATCAGAGGAGATGTGATAACGACACCACAACACACACACACACACACACACACACACTCACTAACGCACACACACACACACACACACACACTCACTCTCTCTTTCTGAACATTATCAGGCAGTATGAGTGTGTTTGTTTAGAGAAATCACCACACAGTCAGTCTGATGAAAATGTAAAGTTCAGAGTGACTTTTCTCTATGAGCAGTTTCTGCATTTCTAATACTGTGTGTGAGTGTGATTGTGGAGGTTATCAGCATATTCTATAGAGAGTTGATGAAGCAATGGTTCAGCGATGGCTCGGGGGAACACTGTGCAGAGGACTGATGATCATTCTACACACCACCTCCACACACTGGTACAGACTGTGGGTAGTGGTTCTGATCACTACCCAGAATGGTGTGAGTATACGCAGCTTATTTTACTGAGAGGTGTGTAACTATAAGGAAATAAGAAACATTGAGCTGCTTTTTAATGGATGATTTTTACTCAGATTGCTGCGTAATAGTTAAAAGCAGGGGTGGATCTACTGGGGTGCTAAAGGGCAGCTGCCACCCTAAAAGAAAGCCTTGCCACTCCTGCTGCCACCCCAGTTGGCAGCAACGAATTAACCCCTTTCCACACGCCCCCTAGTGGCCATTCCACCGGGGGAAATTGACTCAGCGGACATTTTGAATAACTGTAAACAAATAAATATATATAGTTTTTGCAGTGAAATCACTCTGATATGATGGAGGACACTCGTGGCTGTGTGTGTGTGTAGTGAAGTGTGTGCAGTAGTGTGTGTTAGTGTGTGTGTAGTGGTGTGTGTTAGTGTGTGTGTGTGTGTGCAGGGGTGTGTGTTAGTGCGTGTGTGTAGTGGTGTGTTAGTGCGTGTGTGTAGTGATGTGTGTGTGTGTGAGTGAGTGAGTGCAGTGGTGTATATGTGTGTGTGTGTGTGTGTGTGTAGTGGTGTGTGTGTTTGTGTGTAGTCGTGTGTGTTAGATTGAGTGTAAGTGTTTGTGTGTGTGTGTGTGTGTAGTGGTGTGTGTGTAGTGGTGTGTGTGTGTGTTTGTGTGTGTGTAGTGGTGTGTGTGTGTGTGTATGTGTGTGTAGTGGTGTGTGTGTGTGTAGTGGTGTGTGTGTAGTGGTGTGTGTGTGTGTGTATGTGTGTGCAGTGGTGTGTGTGTGTGTATGTGTGTGTAGTGGTGTGTGTGTGTGTAGTGGTGTGTGTGTGTGTATGTGTGTGTAGTGGTGTGTGTGTGTGTAGTGGTGTGTGTGTGTGTGTATGTGTGTGTAGTGGTGTGTGTGTGTGTAGTGGTGTGTGTATGTGTGTGTAGTGGTGTGTGTGTGTAGTGGTGTGTGTGTGTGTGTATGTTTGTGTAGTGGTGTGTGTGTGTGTAGTGGTGTGTGTATGTGTGTGTGTATGTGTGTGTGTAGTGGTGTGTTTGTGTGTGTGTGCAGTGGTGTGTGTGTGTGTGTATTGTGTGTGTGTGTGCGTGTGTGCAGTGGTGTGTTTGTGTATGTGTAGTGGTGTGTGTGTGTATGTGTGTGTAGTGGTGTGTGTGTGTGTGTTTGTGTGTGTGTAGTGGTGTGTGTGTGTGTGTGTGTGTGTGTGTGTGTGTGTGTGTGTGTAGTGGTGTGTGTTAGAGTGAGTGGGAGTGTGTGTGTGTGTGTGTGAAGGTGAGATGCTCTGTTTGTTGTATTTTGATGATCTTACTCCAGTTTCTCCAGTTTACAGTGTGAACTCTTCAGTCCAGCAGAGAGCAGCTTCACTCCTGAATCCTGCAGTTCATTATAACTCAGGTACAGTTCTCTCAGAGTTGAGGAGTTTGAGCTGAGAACTGAGGCCAGATCTGCACAGCTTTTCTCTGATAGATTACACCAACGCAGCCTGAGAGAGAAATTATAATCTATTAGAAACACTGACATATAAACACACACCCCTATTAGTATATATTTGATATAATTATGCTTTATTCTATAATAGTTATACAATCCTTGTTTAATTAAAATACATCTAGTAAATATATATATTGTGTAGAACAGTTCATGTAAAAATATTATACTATTATTTACTGAATTAAAATGAGTGAAGCTGAAGATGTTTTACATATTTAAGAAATGTTTAACATGTTTCCCTTCCTTTACTATAAACAATAATATGCACATGAATACATATACATATCCTCCACACACACAAACTAACTCTAATTTCTTTATCAATAAATTGGTTGGTCAGAACATTTTCAGTGATTATTCCATCAATTATTAAAGCAAGATATGATCATTCATTTAGCTGAATCTCACACTGCAGATTAAACTAACACTGAACTTAAATTCAGATAAACAGACATGCATGTACTTCTGATAAAGAGCTCAGAATAGAACACTTTTCCACAGAGAACATGCTGCTCAGTGTATTTCTCTTTATGAGGGTGAAATTAGAATAAGATTATTTAGTATTGTTAAGTGAGAGATCTATATTTATGTGCACATGGTCAGAGGTAGTTTTATTAGTTTAGGGTTTAAATGATTCTGTTGAACCACACTTCAAAAGCAATGTCTGATTTTCTTTTTTTTTGACCCACCACCACCCCCCCCTCTTCAGAGGACTATTAATACTTTAATGTTTATTCATTTATTTGTTTAATTTATATATACATATACACATTTAATATAGTTGGGGGTTCAGGGTTGGAGGGAGTGAGATGCAGAAGGGGGTACAGGGGGAGAAAACAAACATACAAACAAAAACAAAAAAAGAAAAGAAAAAGAAAAGAGAAAAAAAGGAAAGAAAGATACATACATATATATACCAAAATATAGCTAAACAGAAAACAGAATAATGAAGTTATGTGGGATTTTAACGAATGATTTTGCTACAGTTTATCTTGTGTTGGATTATTATGTGATTTACTGTAATGTTTGAATTAGATGTGTCTAAATTGGGTCTGAATCTGTGTTTTTGGTGGGTTCTGAGTGTCTAGAGAGAGATAGTCTGTTAGTAGATTTTTTCCAGTGATTGATGTTAATGTTATTTTTTGTTTTCCAGTTTATGAGGATGATTTTCTTTGCGATGACTCGTGACATTAAGATTATTCTATTGTTTTGTGGTGTTGTGTTAGTGGTTGGTGTGTCTCCTAGTAGGCAGAGTGATGGTGTTGGGTGGATTTGGGTGGTGAGGGCATGAGATAGGAGGGTAATAACTTCTTTCCAGAACTGGTTAACGGGTGTGCAGTGCCACATAGCGTGGATATAATTATCAACTGTGTTTTGATTACAGTGTGTACAAATTGGTGAGATAGTGAATCCCATTTTATACATGTTGTGTGTGGTGTAGTGAACTCGGTGAATAACTTTATACTGGATGAGTTGTAAATTAGTGTTTCTGATCATGTTGTGATTATTATTACACACCTGGACCCAGAAATCAGCATTAGGAGTTAATGATAAATCTTCTTCCCATTGTTTGCACGGTAAGCTGATTCAATTGAGATATTATTTTATATATTTTGGATAATATTTTATTTGTTGTAGTAATGCTAAGAAATTCTGAAATTGGTGTAGGCAGGTCTAATGTGATTGGGGTGATTTTTGAATAGATGATTGATCTTAACTGGTGGTATTGTAAAAATTGAGTTCTCCCAATGCCGTATTTCTGGGTTAATTGTGGTAGTGACATTAAGGTGGTATTGTGATACATGTGTTTGAAGTGTGTGATCCCCTTTTTGTATCTAAATTTTTCTTTTTTAGAAAATTTTTATTTTTTTTCACAACGGCTGTTTCTAATGCATTTGGAAAAACACCCAACATGAGTGAGGTACCTACTATTTGAAGAATGTCTGCTGATATTGAGTAAAAAACATTCTTTAAAAACTTGGTTGGTAATGTATCAAGACTGCAAGTGGATGATTTGAGGTGACTCACTGTATCAATTAAAACTTCTTCATTAGTAGTGCTAAATTGGGACATTTTGACTATGATGCTTTTGCATGGTTTTGGAGAGCACATGGGCTCATCGGTGGATATAGGTGTACTGATGGCTTGTCTGATATTGTGTATTTTAGTATTAACATTTTTTTGCAAACTCATTACATCTCTCAGTTGAAACTAGCTCAGAGGTAATATATGTAGGTGAGTTAGTTAGTATGTCAACCACAGTGAAAAGAACTTTGCTATTGTTTATATTATTGTTAATAATGCTGGAGAAGTAGGATTGTCTAGATGTGCACATTATTTTATTGTAATCACGCAGTCTATCTTTAAAATTTTTTTTGTGGATGTGAAGCTTGGTTTTTCGCCATCTGCGCTCAGCCTTTCTGCATTCTCTCTTTTGGAGCTGAACTGCAGCATCATTTCTCCATGGAGCTTTCTGCTTGCATGGCATGGTTTGAACTCTATCTGGTGCAATCTCATCTAAAACTCTAGCAGTTTTTGTGTTAAAACTATCCAGCAGAGTATTTACAGAGTCTGATGGTTTGCATCTTTCTGGCTTCACTGAATTCAGCGCGAGGCTACAAACAATATAAAACTCAGTTCAGTTAAATAAAAACAAGTAAGGACCTGTAAGTTCATCAAATATTGTCAAATATAAAGGAGAGGTTGAGGTTTTGATGAGCTGTTTTCATGATTTGAAACTGAAACTAACTGGAACTTTTATTATTCTGCGCAGAAAGCCTGTGATTGTGTTTAATGAGTTTATATTTTATATTATTTATTTTTTATTCATTTTAATTATTTTAATTATTTTATTAATCAAATTATATATGTATATATATATATATATATATATATATATATATATATATATATATATATATATATATATATATATATATATATATATTCCCCATGATTCCCATGTTCTTAGTTTATTGAAATAAATTTGATAATCTCTTATCATTCTTATCATTTTACTTTACTTTCACTGCTATTATTATTTTCTTCATAAGATATAAATTCTTTACTTTTATGTCAATTTTTATGATGTTTTTAAAATGTCCTATTTTTCCTTGTATATATTTTATTCATCTATAGTAAATGTCAGTTTTTATTTCTATTTTTAAAAATATTTTTAATCCCTTTTAAACTGTAAATGAGGGTCCCCCTCCGGTGTAAATAATCGATTGCTTGATTAATATTCAGTGTTGCAAACCCAGTTTTTATATAAACAATAAACAGAATAAAGAATAAAATAACTTTACTCTTGCCTAAGTTGCAGGTTTATCTTCACAGCGTGACAGCGCAATTTCCTATACGCTGTTAAAATAGGAACGAACAGAAGTCAGCGTGCAGCTGTGTCTTAAAGGGGATGGATACTGACACACTGATTGGTTTCATGTTATGCCCAAAACACACCCATGAATAATTAAGGGAATTAAAACACACCCTTGTGTGCCGTTGGAGCTGCGCAACAATACCAAAGACACAGGACACGCCCCTAAATCTAGCTGAGCAAAGCACAATTACCAAGTGTGCTATAGATCGTTCAAATAGGGCCCATAGAGTTCTCTGGCATAATTATCCTTGGGATTATCAATGTGAATGTTAAAATCACCAGCAATAATAAAATGATCAAATTCAGTAGAAATAAAAGACAGCATATCTGTAAAATCATCAATAAAATCAGCATTGTACCTTGGAGGCCTGTAGACAATTACTAGTAATATTCTTGGTGTCCCTTTTAAAACTGCACCTAAATATTCAAAAGATGTGGAGTCTCCAAGTGATAACTGCTTGCATTGGAATGTATCATTAAACAGCATAGCTACACCTCCACCTTTCTTGCCGGTACATGAGACATTTAAAAAGTTAAAGTTTGGTGGAGCCGACTCAATTAATACACTTTCAGCACTACAAGAATTTAACCATGTCTCTGTTAAAAACAGAAAATCAAGCCCATAATTTGTAATAAAATCATTAATTAGATAAGACTTTTTAGTAAGAGATCTGATATTTAGCAGAGCTAATTTAATACCCTGTGCGTTTTGTTCCAAAGACTGTGGGTTACAATTTACATACTGCAGGTTGGATATATTCACATTATCTGACCTATACTCCCTGTTCTTTCTGCTTCTGATAAGAACTGGAATGGGGGAGATAACTGGCACACAGGGTCCGTACTTGTTTTGAAAACATGTACTGCTGACATCACCATTGTAGCAGCACGGACCCAAAAGATATCAGTTTGCTGGATTACTTGTGGCGGCCTCTTCCCTTATGGTGGAAGGAGGTGGGAGGGGCTCCTGCTGGTGAAGAAGTCGAGAGCGGAGCTGTCTGTCTGGTGGTTTAGGAGCTTGTCTTTTCTTTTTGGGTTGTGGGGGGAGTTTGTTTAATACTTCATGTTCATGTTCACTGGGCTTCATTTTGGTCCCCTTTACTAACTCCTTGATTGGGGAGTGTAGTGGTGGTGGGGATGGGGGTTGCTGGGTCCGTGAGGCAGTAGGTGACTGTGGAGGAGAAGTTGTGCTGATTTTCCGCTGTACCTGAGGACTCGCTGACAGAGAAAGCGTCAGCTTTGTCCCTGCAGATACCAGCTTCTCCATGGTTGCTGGGAAGATCAGATGGGGTGATGATGGGTTGGAGATGGAGGATGATGATGATGAGGTGGAGATGGAGGATGGTGTGGAGTGCTCATGCAGTTGCGGTGTTTCCGGCAGCTGATACAGCAGAACATGGCTCCCATCCGATAACTCCGCAGTCTCTGTGGGGGGAGGATGTTGTGTCTCTGTAGTGCAGACAGTGTCCTTGGGTGTTAAAGCTGACGTGTCTTCACCAGTGGGAACAGAGAAGTTGCACAGAGAAAAAATTATGTTCTGTGACAGGAATTTGACTCCCCTCTTGTTGGTGTGCAGTCCATCTCTCCTGAAAAACTCTCTTCCCAAAAAACATATTGAAATTGTCAATGAAGTTCAGTCCGTTTGACCTGCAGGTTTTCTGAAGCCAAATGTTTTAAAGCCAACAGCCTAGAGAACATATTGCAGCCCCTTGCAGGTAGAGGACCACTGATGAATGTCTGGATGTTGAACTTGCGCAGTGTGGTAAAAAGATCATTAAAGTCTCTTTTAACACCTCAGACTCCTCTTTCTTTGTATCGTTCTTTCCAACCTGAGCAATAATCCGTTTCACTGTTCTGTTTTCAGCCAGTAGTGCTGGAAGCTTCTCATTCAGTTCAGAAACTGTGATGTTTGGCTCACATCGAACAATGAGTTTCTGATTATTTTTCATGCCATGAACAGAGTCATCCCCCAAAACATGGGTGTCTGCTGAGCCCTGTAGCTCTCCTGCGGTGTTTTGAATGGCTGAATCTTCTGGTTCTTTCTGAATCATACTGGCTGGTATTTAAAAAGTCATTAAGGTCTTGCAGTGGCTCAAATCTGTTTTGCAAGCTAAGTGACTGGAACTGATTTCCTCTGGCTCTGTGCTCTGTGATCTCCGAGCAATAGCTTTAGCATTAGCATTAGCCAGATGTGCTATGTTAGCAGGAGTGGACGATACTACAGAGCTGTATGTGGCATGCCGTTTGGGTTTAGCTCCAATGCTAACCCATTGCTGGTTTTGCCCATATCTTTCAGCTGTACTCACATTACGCATGTCCACATGATCTGCTGGTCCAGTTCTGTTCGTCTCCACTGCTCGCTGCTCCGTTAAAAACCTTTTGTCCGCTGGCAGCACTCCCACTCTCCAATGGTCCTTGAACAGTGCAGAAATGCCAGTCCTTAAACTCTGATAACAAGGACCGATTTTTTTTCCCCAAAACAGTCATTCTTTGTAGAAGATTGTAGCAGTTCTGGCAGCACTGGTGCTCTGAACCCACACAAGAAGGCATCTCGTAGATTTCTTCTTTAGCACTCTACAGGAACTTTTCTGATTCCTGTGCCTATGGCTCTACTATACTAAATGTCCAAAAGAAACTAAAAAAATAAAAAATAAAAAACAAAATATGGTAGTGCTAGTGCTAATCTAAATAATGAGCTCAGACACTGTAGCTCGAAAATGTCTAAAAATAAAGAAAAGTATGAAAGATAGCAGAGATAGCAGAGCTAAGCAGAGAAGCGTCTGAACGGCACAGAAGCAGGAAGCAAAAGAACTCATAGTCAGAGCTCGCCTTTTTAGGAGTATTTAAACACCCGCTAATTAAGTGTCAACTCCCATAAAAGTGGGAATAAAAAGTATTTTTTTGTTGTTTTTCTAAAAGAAAGTTGTATTTGCTAAGCTGAAAAAATTAGAAAGTATATGGTAAAACAATGTTTTCACAACAAAAACACAGCAGTATCCCATTCCCTCCAAATTTATATTTTCAAGAGATCATGTGTGTGTGTGTGTGTGTGTGTGTGTGTGAAGGTGAGATGCTCTGTTTGTTGTATTTTGATGATCTTACCACAGTTTCTCCAGTTTACAGTGTGGATTCTTCAGTCCAGCAGAGAGCAGCTTCACTCCTGAATCCTGCAGTTTATTACCACCCAGGTTCAGTTCTCTCAGAGTTGAGGAGTTTGAGCTGAGAACTGAGGCCAGATCTGCACAGCTTTTATCTGATTGATAACAGGAACCCAGCCTGAGAGAGAAATTATAATCCATTAGAAACACTGACATATAAACACACACCCCTTAGGAAGGAGGTGTATTAGTATATTTTTGAGATAATTATTATATTCTTTATTATGTATTATTATTATTCTTTTTCTTATTATTACTAATCAGTGAATTAAAATAAGTGCAACTGTAGGTGTTGAAGTGACCTCTTTTCTTGCTTGATTACAAATAAAAAATTTGCCTATGTATAATAAAAAAAAAAACAAATACGGATGAATCCTCCCTAACACATACACACACACAAATTTGCAAATACTGATTTCTTTATATAGATAGATAGATAGGTGCTGTCTTACTTTCATGCAGCATAGCACATAGTCTCTTAGTCACTTACTGTTAAACTTCCTGATTTTCAACTCTAGTACACTGTCCAGCAGACTCATTGGAACTAGAAAAACTAATCAGTTGTTTAAAAAAATATTATTTTAGATGGTGTAGCTCCCCTTAAACACAAAAAAGAGAGACAGAAAAAGCTCGCAATGTGGTACAATGATCAAACTCGTACCTTAAAGCAGTTAGTACAAAATTTATAATAATATCGATCAACTAAACTGGAAGTGTTTCATTCTGAGTGGAAAGACAGTCTTGTCAAATATAGAAAAGACCAGGCAGGTAATAAACCTCAGATTCCAGTCATTCACACCAACAAAAACACAGCAGTTCCCCTTTCCCTCCCAAACTATATTTTTCACTTTGTCTCCACTTCTCCACCTGGTATCTGGACTAGGGATGTCCCGATCCAGCTTTTTGAACTTCCGATCCGATACAGATTTTTTTTTTTGCACTTCCGATCCGATACCGATACCGGCCGATACCGATACCGGCCTATCCGAGCATGTATTAAAGTTTAAAGTTATTTAGCCAACTTACTTTGTTGTCAAACTCATGTTGAAAAGCGTTTTACTCTTGATAACAAGTAGCCAGCTGAATTAGGTTTGTTTGAATAATACACAAAGGTTGGTAAGGAGAAACTGACCTGTTTAGCAATTAATAAACTCAAAATAGACAAAATAATAAATAACAAACAGAAATGGCGACAGTAAACCAAGCCTTAAAAAGCCATAAGTGCAAATAATATTGTAAATTGTATTAAAAAAGCAAAACACACAAACTGAGTAGAAAATAGTCTATTAACAGCATCAGTACTCTTGACTGCTGTACTCATCAGTGCTCTTGAACAAGTGTAAACCAAAGCTTAAAAAAATCAGTGCAAATAATGAAAACTATTTAAAAGCAAAATGCCTACTACTCCCCAATCTCCTCCACACTTTGCTGCTCCACCCCATCTACACACTCCCTTCAATACCAACTGTTTGCCCTGCCTGCAGTCCGAGCATGATGGGGAGATTCTTTTTTTACAAAGACGAGCATTTCAGTATGCTCAGGTGTCAGCCTGCTCCTGTGTTAGTAATGTAACCATAATATAATACATTTTTTTTATAAGCAATTAAAGCTAAATTATCAAAATAAGCTACGTTTCACACAGTTTTACCTTTTAGTTGCATAAATAAGAAACATAACATGTTTCATAAACTTTATTTGCAAATAATTGTGAAATTTACCCATACCCACTAGTTGAGATGTGATACTACAATAAGCATAATGACACTAAAAACACAACAAGCAAACATCATAATGTTAAGAGAGAAAACTTTATTAAATTCAAAGAAAAAACTCTTCATAAAGGGAGCTAACGCTGCCTCCAGCCGGTCTGACCGGAGTTCATCTTTCCCGGCCGGGGAGATGCTATGCTCGTTTGCTGAAGGTGTGCTGAAAAATGTGGACCGGATTTTACTCTCACTGGCAAAAACACAGCAAAAACTGGAATGGATTATCTAAATGAGTGCGCTGGAAAACCCGGACTGTGAAAAAAACTGGATCGGGAGTCTGGATCGGCATTTTCTTGTGCCTTACGATCCGCATTTTTTGCAAATATCGGCGGCCTAATCTGGACCGAGCACACCTGCCTAATTTAATTTGCATAAGAGATCATGTTCGTGTGTGTGTGTGTGTGTGTGTGTGAAGGTGAGATGCTCTGTTTGTTGTATTTTGATGATCTTACCACAGTTTCTCCAGTTTACAGTGTGGATTCTTCAGTCCAGCAGAGAGCAGCTTCACTCCTGAATCCTGCAGTTCATTATTATTCAGGTTCAGTTCTCTCAGAGTTGAGGAGTTTGAGCTGAGAGCTGAGGTCAGATCTGCACAGCTTTTCTCTGATAGATTACACCCATCCAGCCTGAGAGAGAAATGATAATCCATTAGAAACACTGACATATAAAAACACACCCCTTAGGAAGGAGGTGTATTAGTATATTTTATATACTATTATTTTTTTTCTTATTCTTATTACTCAGTGAACAAATTAAAAATCTGCCTGTATAAAAAAAAATAAATACAGATAAAGTCCTCCCTAACAAACACACACACAGCTGCCTCTATCATTATTGTTTAGTAAATTTGCAAATTCTGATTTCTCTTAGTCACTTACTGTTAACCTTTCTGATTTTCAACTCTAGTACACTGTCCAGCAGACTCATCGGAACTAGACAAACTAATCAGTTGTTTAGAAAATACCTTTCTGCCTACTTTAGATGGTGTAAAGAAATGATAATTCTTTGATATGAAATGATAATGAAATGTACGTTAAAACAGTTATTACAAAATTTATAAAAAATATCGATCAACTAAACTGAAAGTGTTCCATTCTGCGTGGAAAGACAGTGGAAAGTCTTGTCAAATACAGAAAGAACTTAATAAAGCCCACTCAGCATATCTGGCCTCTTTAGTGTTATTTCCCTACTGACTAAAAACCAGGCAGGTACTGAATCTCAGATTCCAGCCATTCACACCAGCAACGCTTTTATGGACTTCTTTTATACTAAAACTGAAAACATTAAGGATAAAATTCAACAGATAAATATGTCATCTGGTGTGGCTGATATAGAACAAAACTCAGTTACTGAAGTTATGATGAGTTTTTAACCCACTTAAACAGCTAGAACTAGAGAAAATTATCTCCTCATCAAACAGCAAAACCAGCACACTTGATGCAGTTCCCTCAAAATGACTAAAACAGGTACAGCCATATATAATTAAACTTCTGTTAATGATAGTAAACTCATTGTTTACCCTGGGGCATGTACGCAAAGTCATTAAAACAGCGGTATTTAAACCTCTGATCAAGAAATGTGAGTGAGAATAAAGAAAATCGAGAAATGTGTAAAAGATGTGAAAACATTGATGTCTCACAATGTTCTCCTATTAAATAATGATAAAACAGAAATTCAAAGCTGCTAGAAATAAATGATCAGACTTAATGTTAAATCTGGACGACTTCTCCGTCACACCTGGTTCAGTAGCTAAAAACCTTGGTGTTATCATAGGTTCAGATCTAGCATTCGATAAACACATATCTAATGTTACTAGAACAGCTTTTTTTTTCACCGAAAAATGAGTAAATGCCTTCATTACCTCAAGGCTAGATTATTGTAATGCACTACTGTCAGTATGTTCCTGCAGTTATTAAATAAACTTCAGCTAGTTCAAAATGCTGCAGCCAGGGTCCTTAATAAAACTAGAACATTTGAGCACATTAGTCCAGTCCTATCAGCACTGCACTGCTTCCAGTCAAATTCCACATAGACTATAAAATTCTCCTGTTAACGTATAAAGCCCTACACGGGCTCGCTCCTGAGTATTTACGAGATCTCATCTCCTATTATGAACCACCGTGATTACTTAGATCTCAGGGTGCTGGTTTCTTAGTAGTTCCTAAAATTCAGAGGAGCTCTGCAGGAGGAAGAGCTTTCTCTTATTGAGACGCAGTCTCAATCTTTAAGTCTAGACTGAAAACTTACTTGTTTAGTTTAACTTTTGGTAATTAATGTTTTTCCCTTTAGATAAGGCTGAATATATAAAACCTATGTGAATGTATAAAATACTTTTTAAAATTAATTTAAAAGCTGTTTGACCAGTGGTAGGATGTTCCCCCCTTAAATGTGAGTCTTGGTCCTCCCAAGGTTTCTTCCTCCTGCAGCTCTGAGGGAGTTTTCCCTCCACACTCTCTGGGGTTTTTTTTTGTATTCTGCATATTTTTTGTTTTTGTGTTTTGCCTGATTCTTTGTCCTGTGATCATGTTTCTGTAAAGCTGCTTTGTGACATCAGTTGTAAAAAGTGCTATACAAATAAATTTGATTTGATTTTATAATTAATCATCATTTAATCCCCCCATGAATTAACTGTGACACTGATCATCTATCAGTCTGGAAAAGGTTACAAAGTCATTTCTAATGCTTTGGGACTCCAGAGAACCACAGTGAGAGCTATTATTCACTAATGGAGAAAACATGAAACACTGGTGAACCTTCCCAGGAGTGACCGGCCCACAAAATTACTCCAAAACAACACAAAACAACATCTAAAGAATTGCAGGTCTCACTTGGCTCAGTTAAGGTGAGTGTTGAAGAAGAGCAAAATTCCTCCACAGAGATGTGAAAGACTCATTAACAGTTATCACAAACTCTTGATTTCAGTTGTTGCCGCCGGTGACACAATCGAGTTATTAGGTTTAGGGGAAAATTATTTTTCAGATAGGGCCAGGTTAGTTTGAATAGATGTTTTCTCTGAATAAATGAAATTACAGTAGCTTCTCTTTGTGATCTGTGCTCTCTCAAATCATGCTAGTAGAGAGTTTTGGTTTGTTTTTTCACCATAAAAGTGCTTCTTTTACTCTTCTGCTCCACCGCTGCACCACTGGTATGTGTTGCTGGTCTCACTACTGGACTATCAGTTCTGCCTGAGAGTCAGGATGTCATCATCTACCTGCTCAACAGAGTTTATGCTCACCTAGACAGATCAGTCAGTACTGTGAGGGTCATGATTTTTTTATTTCTTCACTGCATTTAACAGCATTCGGCCTGATCTTCTGGGTGACAAGCTGACAACAGTGCAAGCAGACGCCGCCCTTGTCTCCTGGATTGTAGACTACCTGACCGACGGGCCACAGTACAGTGGTGTGAAAAATATTTGTTCCCTACAGGTTTCTTGGGTTTTTGCTTTTTTGTCATACTTACATTTTTCTGATTATCAAACAAAGATAACCTGAGTAAACATAAAAATCACTGTTATTATTAAATTATAATTTTATTTATTAAAAGGAAAAAGGTATCCGAACCAATCTAGCCCTGTGTAAAAAGTGTTTGCCCCCTAAACCTAATAACTTGTTTGTGCCACTCTTGGCGGCAACAACTGCACTCAAGCTTTACTGATAACTGGAAACTAGTCTTTTACATTTCTGTGGAGGAATTTTGTTCCACTTTTCTTTACAGAATGATTTTAATTCAGACACATTGGAGGATTTTCCAGCATAAACGTCCTGTTTAAGATCATCCACAGCATCTCAATTAGACTTTGACTAGACCCTCAAAAAACCTTCATTTAGTTTTATTAATCCATTCAGACGTGAACTGTTTGTGTGCTTTGGATCATTGTCCTGCTGCTGAACCCAAGTACTCTTGAGCTTGAGCCAGAGATTCTCCTTCAGGATTTTCAGGTAAACAGCAGAATTCCTGATTCCATCAATTACAGCAAGTTATCCAGAATCCCCAGACCATCACACTACCACCACCATGTTTTACGTTCAGTATGATGTTCTTTTTCTGAAATTATTATGTAACGGGACACACACCTTCCAAAAAGTTCCACTTTTGTCATGTACAAATAATAGTTAAGATGATTGTTAATACATTTTTTTTATAAGCAATTAAAGCTAAATTATCAAAATAAGCTATGTTTCACACAGTTTTACCTTTTAGTTGCATAAATAAGAAACATAACATGTTTCATAAACTTTATTTGCAAATAATTGTGAAATTTACCCATACCCACTAGTTGAGATGTGATACTACAATAAGCATAATGACACTAAAAACACAACAAGCAAACATCATAATGTTAAGAGAGAAAACTTTATTAAATTCAAAGAAAAAACTCTTCATAAAGGGAGCTAACGCTGCCTCCAGCCGGTCTGACCGGAGCTCATCTTTCCCGGCCGGGGAGATGCTATGCTCGTTTGCTGAAGGTGTGCTGAAAAATGCGGACCGGATTTTACTCTCACTGGCAAAAACACAGCAAAAACTGGAATGGATTATCTAAATGAGTGCGCTGGAAAACCCGGACTGTGAAAAAAACTGGATCGGGAGTCTGGATCGGCATTTTCTTGTGCCTTACGATCCGCATTTTTTGCAAATATCGGCGGCCTAATCTGGACCGAGCACACCTGCCTAATTTAATTTGCATAAGAGATCATGTTCGTGTGTGTGTGTGTGTGAAGGTGAGATGCTCTGTTTGTTGTATTTTGATGATCTTACCACAGTTTCTCCAGTTTACAGTGTGGATTCTTCAGTCCAGCAGAGAGCAGCTTCACTCCTGAATCCTGCAGTTCATTATTATTCAGGTTCAGTTCTCTCAGAGTTGAGGAGTTTGAGCTGAGAGCTGAGGTCAGATTTGCACAGCTTTTCTCTGATAGATTACACCCATCCAGCCTGAGAGAGAAATGATAATCCATTAGAAACACTGACATATAAAAACACACCCCTTAGGAAGGAGGTGTATTAGTATATTTTATATACTATTATTTTTTTTCTTATTCTTATTACTCAGTGAACAAATTAAAAATCTGCCTGTATAAAAAAAAAAAATACAGATAAAGTCCTCCCTAACAAACACACACACAGCTGCCTCTATCATTATTGTTTAGTAAATTTGCAAATTCTGATTTCTCTTAGTCACTTACTGTTAACCTTTCTGATTTTCAACTCTAGTACACTGTCCAGCAGACTCATCGGAACTAGACAAACTAATCAGTTGTTTAGAAAATACCTTTCTGCCTACTTTAGATGGTGTAAAGAAATGATAATTCTTTGATATGAAATGATAATGAAATGTACGTTAAAACAGTTATTACAAAATTTATAAAAAATATCGATCAACTAAACTGAAAGTGTTCCATTCTGCGTGGAAAGACAGTGGAAAGTCTTGTCAAATACAGAAAGAACTTAATAAAGCCCACTCAGCATATCTGGCCTCTTTAGTGTTATTTCCCTACTGACTAAAAACCAGGCAGGTACTGAATCTCAGATTCCAGCCATTCACACCAGCAACGCTTTTATGGACTTCTTTTATACTAAAACTGAAAACATTAAGGATAAAATTCAACAGATAAATATGTCATCTGGTGTGGCTGATATAGAACAAAACTCAGTTACTGAAGTTATGATGAGTTTTTAACCCACTTAAACAGCTAGAACTAGAGAAAATTATCTCCTCATCAAACAGCAAAACCAGCACACTTGATGCAGTTCCCTCAAAATGACTAAAACAGGTACAGCCATATATAATTAAACTTCTGTTAATGATAGTAAACTCATCGTTTACCCTGGGGCATGTACGCAAAGTCATTAAAACAGCGGTATTTAAACCTCTGATCAAGAAATGTGAGTGAGAATAAAGAAAATCGAGAAATGTGTAAAAGATGTGAAAACATTGATGTCTCACAATGTTCTCCTATTAAATAATGATAAAACAGAAATTCAAAGCTGCTAGAAATAAATGATCAGACTTAATGTTAAATCTGGACGACTTCTCCGTCACACCTGGTTCAGTAGCTAAAAACCTTGGTGTTATCATAGGTTCAGATCTAGCATTCGATAAACACATATCTAATGTTACTAGAACAGCTTTTTTTTTCACCGAAAAATGAGTAAATGCCTTCATTACCTCAAGGCTAGATTATTGTAATGCACTACTGTCAGTATGTTCCTGCAGTTATTAAATAAACTTCAGCTAGTTCAAAATGCTGCAGCCAGGGTCCTTAATAAAACTAGAACATTTGAGCACATTAGTCCAGTCCTATCAGCACTGCACTGCTTCCAGTCAAATTCCACATAGACTATAAAATTCTCCTGTTAACGTATAAAGCCCTACACGGGCTCGCTCCTGAGTATTTACGAGATCTCATCTCCTATTATGAACCACCGTGATTACTTAGATCTCAGGGTGCTGGTTTCTTAGTAGTTCCTAAAATTCAGAGGAGCTCTGCAGGAGGAAGAGCTTTCTCTTATTGAGACGCAGTCTCAATCTTTAAGTCTAGACTGAAAACTTACTTGTTTAGTTTAACTTTTGGTAATTAATGTTTTTCCCTTTAGATAAGGCTGAATATATAAAACCTATGTGAATGTATAAAATACTTTTTAAAATTAATTTAAAAGCTGTTTGACCAGTGGTAGGATGTTCCCCCCTTAAATGTGAGTCTTGGTCCTCCCAAGGTTTCTTCCTCCTGCAGCTCTGAGGGAGTTTTCCCTCCACACTCTCTGGGGTTTTTTTTTGTATTCTGCATATTTTTTGTTTTTGTGTTTTGCCTGATTCTTTGTCCTGTGATCATGTTTCTGTAAAGCTGCTTTGTGACATCAGTTGTAAAAAGTGCTATACAAATAAATTTGATTTGATTTTATAATTAATCATCATTTAATCCCCCCATGAATTAACTGTGACACTGATCATCTATCAGTCTGGAAAAGGTTACAAAGTCATTTCTAAAGCTTTGGGACTCCAGAGAACCACAGTGAGAGCTATTATTCACTAATGGAGAAAACATGAAACACTGGTGAACCTTCCCAGGAGTGACCGGCCCACAAAATTACTCCAAAACAACACAAAACCACATCTAAAGAATTGCAGGTCTCACTTGGCTCAGTTAAGGTGAGTGTTGAAGAAGAGCAAAATTCCTCCACAGAGATGTGAAAGACTCATTAACAGTTATCACAAACTCTTGATTTCAGTTGTTGCCGCCGGTGACACAATCGAGTTATTAGGTTTAGGGGAAAATTATTTTTCAGATAGGGCCAGGTTAGTTTGAATAGATGTTTTCTCTGAATAAATGAAATTACAGTAGCTTCTCTTTGTGATCTGTGCTCTCTCAAATCATGCTAGTAGAGAGTTTTGGTTTGTTTTTCACCATAAAAGTGCTTCTTTTACTCTTCTGCTCCACCGCTGCACCACTGGTATGTGTCGCTGGTCTCACTACTGGACTATCAGTTCTGCCTGAGAGTCAGGATGTCATCATCTACCTGCTCAACAGAGTTTATGCTCACCTAGACAGATCAGTCAGTACTGTGAGGGTCATGATTTTTTATTTCTTCACTGCATTTAACAGCATTCGGCCTGATCTTCTGGGTGACAAGCTGACAACAGTGCAAGCAGACGCCGCCCTTGTCTCCTGGATTGTAGACTACCTGACCGACGGGCCACAGTACAGTGGTGTGAAAAATATTTGTTCCCTACAGATTTCTTGTGTTTTTGCTTTTTTGTCATACTTACATTTTTCTGATTATCAAACAAAGATAACCTGAGTAAAAATAAAAATCACTGTTATTATTAAATTATAATTTTATTTATTAAAAGGAAAAAAGTATCCGAACCAATCTAGCCCTGTGTAAAAAGTGTTTGCCCCCTAAACCTAATAACTTGTTTGTGCCACTCTTGGCGGCAACAACTGCACTCAAGCTTTACTGATAAATGGAAACTAGTCTTTTACATTTCTGTGAAGGAATTTTGTTCCACTTTTCTTTACAGAATGATTTTAATTCAGACACATTGGAGGATTTTCCAGCATAAACGTCCTGTTTAAGATCATCCACAGCATCTCAATTAGACTTTGACTAGACCCTCAAAAAACCTTCATTTAGTTTTATTAATCCATTCAGACGTGAACTGTTTGTGTGCTTTGGATCATTGTCCTGCTGCTGAACCCAAGTACTCTTGAGCTTGAGCCAGAGATTCTCCTTCAGGATTTTCAGGTAAACAGCAGAATTCCTGATTCCATCAATTACAGCAAGTTATCCAGAATCCCCAGACCATCACACTACCACCACCATGTTTTACGTTCAGTATGATGTTCTTTTTCTGAAATTATTATGTAACGGGACACACACCTTCCAAAAAGTTCCACTTTTGTCATGTACAAATAATAGTTAAGATGTTTGTTGACAAATGTGAAATAAGTTGTTGTTTTTTAGGTCAGTTTTTGCCTAGAAATTCTCCCATGGATACCATTTTTACCCAGTCTCTTTCTTATTATTGAATCATTAACACTGACCTTAACTAAGGCAAGTAAGGGTTTTTTGTGACCTCCTTGATGAGTTGTTCATGCCCTTTTGGTATAATTGTGGTCAGCTGGACTCCTGAGAAGATTCACCTGTGTTCCATGTTTTCTACATTAGTGAATAATAGTGAATCACTGTGGTTCACTGGAGTCCCAAAGCTTTAGAAATGACTTCGTTTCCTTTTCCAGACTGATAGATGATCAATTACTTTGTTTTTCCGTTTGTATTTGAATTTCGTATCATTGGGGTATAATGTGTTTAATAAATAAAATCATAATTTAAAAGGCACTTTTTGTATTTACTCAGGTTATCTTTGTCTGATATTAAAGTCTGTTTGATAATTTGAAAAATATGACAAAACGAAAAAACAGTAGACATCTGTAGGGGGCAAATGCTTTTTCATGCCACAGTATATGTGCCTGCAGCACTGAATGGAAGAAATGGAAAATAACCAACAGTAGAAAACTCTAAACTGTGTGCGAGTTAAAGAGCAGGGGTGTAGATGTGCCGGGAGTGTGATGTATTTTGTACGCATTGACCCTTTTGTTGTACTGTAGTTGTGATGATGCACTGTGTGCTGGGATATGTAGTCCCCCGCGGTGTGTAGTGTGTAATAGCAAAACGACAAGTAAAGCAGTCTCCAGTTTAGAGCACAGCACATCTCCGTCTCTGTCTGATTCTTTAATGTATATCCAGTACTAAAGGACGTACTGCCGATATAACAGGGAGCACCTATTTAAATTAACTTAACTAAACCCAAAATACTTACAAAAATATAATCTACTGAATTTCATAAGATAAAAAAATAAAAACTATAAAATAATAAACTAATATTTAAAAAATAAATAAATAAACACACATATCTCAAAAGTAAATAAACTGCATCTGGGCAACGAAACCAAACAGAGAAATAACAAAAAAACAAATAAAGGAACAAAAACAACAATTTAACAATCACTAAAGTGATACTTATCTCAAAGGCTCTAAATGACAATATTTTACTTTGTGGTTTTATTGTAATTCAGAGCATTTGTTTGCAGAAAATAAGAAATGGTCAAATTAACCAAAAAGATGCAGAGCTTTCAAACCTCAAATAATGCAAAGAAAACAAGTCTTTCATACTGCTTTTGGGTGACCATATGCCACTCCCGGGGCAAAAATTCAAGAGGTTCAGCATGGTATGATGGCCTGTGACCATCTATCTTCTATCTTCCTCTTCATTAAATTCCAGAGGTTTTAAATGGGGTTCAGGGCTGGAGATTGGGCTAGCCATGACAGGGTCTTGATCTGGTGGTCCTTCATCCACACCTTTATTGATCTAGCTGTGGAATTGAGCATTGTCCTGTTGGCGGCGTGAGCCGGGAGCAAAACATGATGCTTTTTCGTTTATATTATTCTTAAAAAAAATAAACAATGTCTTTTGTATTTATTGTAGTGTTAGAGTTTTATGTTGCACTATGGTTACACTTTTGTACTTTATGTTTGTCTATTGTATTGTTGTTCCATGTTGCACTGTGGTTCCAGGGGAACGTAATTTCACTACACTGTGTACCTGTACTCAGATGGAATGACAATAAAAGCGTCTTGACTTGACTTGGAAAATCCAGTCCCCAGATTTAGGGAACATTGCCAAAGCAAAAGGAAGCAGGTTTTCGTCCAGGATAACCTTGTATGATTCATGGGTCATTCACAAAGACCAAACTGTCCAATTCCAGACTGTTCTTTCCATGCACTTCACCCTAGCTGACATTTGCCATTCTTTTTATTGGTCTCTTGATGTCATACTGCGATTGCTGACTGACATTTAACTATTGCATTGAATTATTTAAGGTTTGAAAGCACTGTACCTTCTTCATTATTTTGACAATTTCTCATTTTCTGCAAACAAATGTTTTAAATGACAATATTTGTATTTGTAACTTGGGAGAAATGTTGTCAGTGGTTTATTGAATAAAACCACAATATTCATTTTACTTAAATATATACCTATAAATCGTAAAATCAGAATATATAAATATATGATCAGACTAATAGAAATACTTAAAAATGACGTGAAATAAACTCTTTTTACACAGAATTACATGGTTTTTCTCTCAAGTTTAAACAGCTGTTTTGGAGATACTTGTTTTTTATTGGACAGCGACGATATTCAGTATATTACACACAATCATATAGATTATAGTGAGTGGGAAATCATCAACAAATCAGTATTAAACAGTAAAAAGTAAATATGAAAATACTCACTTAGCTCTTCTGGACACTTTAATCACCGGCATCAACCTCAGAAGACATTCCTCTGAAGTCTCAAATTTCCACAGGTTAAACTCATCCAGCTCCTCTTCTGAATTTAGCATCACAAACGCCACAGCTGACCACTGATCAGGAGAGAAAGTAACTCCTCTGAGATCACTGGAATCTCCTCTGTTCAGGTATTTCTGGACTTCCTGCACTAGAGAATGATCATTCAGTTCATTCAGACAGTGGAACAGACTGATAGTTTTCTCTGGAGAGGGATTCTCCCTGATCTTCTGCTTGATGTACTCCACTACTTCCTCTTTACTGTGAGAGATGTTCTCTGTCTGTATCAGAAGACCTCGTAAGAGAGTCTGATTGGACTCCAGTGAGAGACCCAGAAGGAATCGGAGGAAAAGGTCCAGGTGTCCATTCTCACTCTGTAAGGCCTTGTCCACGGCTCTCTTCAGGAAGTCAGACATTGTTTCTTTTTTGGAGAAACCAAATCCACTGTGTTTCTGTTGCAGCACATTTCTGTTGTTGGAGATGAAGGACAGAAACTCATATAAAGCAGCCAGAAACTCCTGAACACTCAGATGAACAAAGCTGAAAACCTTCCCCAGGTGAAGTTCAGACTCCTGTCTGAAGATCTGGGTGCACACTCCTGAGTACACAGACACTTCTCTGACATCAATGCTGCACTCTCTCAGATCTTCCTCATAGAAGATCAGGTTTCCTTTCTCCAGCTGTTGGAAAGCCAGTTTTCCCAGAGCCAGAATAATCTCTCTAGTCTGTTTAAGATCAACATCACTTTTTCTTTGGTACTTCTGGCTGCGGTGTTTGATCTGAAAGATAAGGAAGTGTGTGAACATTTGAGTCAGAGTCTTGGGGATCTCTCCTCCCTCTGCTTCACCCAACATCCTCTCTAGAACAGTGGCTGAGATCCAGCAGAAGACTGGGATGTGGCACATGATGTAGAGGCTTCTGGAGGACTTCATGTGTGTAATGATTCTTTCAGCAAGGCTCTGATCTCTGATCCTTTTCCTGAAGTATTCCTCTTTCTGAGGGTCACTGAACCCTCGTACCTCTGTTACCTGATCAATACAGTCAGGAGGGATCTGATTGGCTGCTGCTGGTCGAGTAGTTATCCATAGGAGAGCAGAGGGAAGCAGGTTCCCCTGGATGAGGTTTGTCAGCAGCACATCCACTGAGGCTGACTGTGTTACATCAGATACTCTCTTATTGTTCTGGAAATCTAGAGGAAGTCGACATTCATCCAGACCATCAAAGATGAACATGAATTTGTAGTGATGATATTCTATTGGTTTTAAGTATTTTGTGTCCCTAAAAAACTGATAAAGAAGATCCTCCAGACTGACTTTTTCAGTTTTCATCAGATTCAGCTCTCTAAAAGGAAGTGGAAATATGAAGAGAACATCCTGATTGGCTTTTCCTTCAGTCCAGTCCAGAATGAACTTCTGCACAGAGACAGTTTTTCCAATTCCAGCAACTCCTTTAGTCAGCACAGTTCTGATGGACTGGTCTTTAAAGAGGTCGTTACATTTGATGGGCGTCTCCTGTGTTGCTGGTCTCCTGGATGCTGCTTCAATCTGTCTGACCTCATGCTCATTATTGACCTCTCCACTCCCTCCCTCTGTGATGTACAGATCTGTGTAGATCTCATTCAGAAGGGTTGAGGTTCCAGGATCTGAGATTCCTTCATTAATTTTCTGAAATTTTGCCTTTAGTGTTGATTTGAGCTTTCGGTGGCAGGATGGAGCCAGTTCTAATAAACAGAGACAAAAAAGACAAAAATACAGCACATATTAACATTTCACATTACTAGAGATAAGACGATTGGTCGCAATGTATTAGTATTGATCGATTTTCAGCCAAAATACGGTATCAGCGATCAATATTCCACTGATTTAGCCGATTTGATTCAGGAGTTTAGGGTTAAGCATTTAGGCAGAGCTGTGTGTGTGGATGGCCGGTGAAAATGCTCAATTACAGGAAGCTGCAGTTCCTCATCCAACCACTAGCCAGAGCTGCAGCAGCAGCAGCAAGAACCCCGCTGCCTTCTTCATTCTAGTCACAGAGCTACAGCCCAGCCACAAGCTACAGACAGTTTTCATCTGTGTAGGACCAATTCACCACGTAGTGAAAAGAAAATAAAGGTTTTAACCCCACTAACTGGATAATACCGCTCTCTTGAGTTCATGTTTCAGCCCAGTGAGTCACGGAGCTAGTTAGCTCACAAGCTAACAGCAGCAGCTAACAGCAGCATCAGACACGGAGTTAGTTAGCTCACAAGCTAACAGCAGCAGCTAACATTAGCATCAGACACGGAGTTAGTTAGCTCACAAGCTAACAACAGCAGCTAACATTAGCATCAGACATGGAGTTAGTTAGCTCACAAGCTAACAACAGCAGAGGACTATAGTTTAGACTGTTTTTAGAGCTGGATATGCAAAAGTTTTCATTGGTTTCCACCCTGAGCTCCACACAGCAGTTCTGTGTGGGCACGTTCGTGCTCCTCCACTCCATATTGGTTTATTTACAGAATAAAGAATAAGAACTACTCCGTTTAGTGGACATATAAAAATGTTGGTGTCTTATAAACTTTTTACACATAACTTTTATCTCTTCTGAAAAGCGTTTATTTGCTATCAGCATAAATTACCAGTGTTTGCTTAGGTGTGGATGTAATTAGGGGAATATGTACCAGGTTCTCCTGGCATCTGTGTGGCATTAATGGGGCATTTGGCCCCGCCCAAGTATTGGCGATCGGCGATGGAAATCGGCCCCAAAAATTCTAGAAACAGTAGTGTTTAAGCAGCTCTGCTCCTATCTCCACAACAAGAGCATTCATGAGGTTTTCAGTCTGGATTTAGACAAAACCATAGCACTGAAAATACCTAACTAAAATAAATAATGATATACTTTTTCACTTGATAGGGGCAACACTGCTATACTTCTACTGCTAGATCTAATGCTGCCTTCAACAGCACAGATTACACTATTCTGTTCGATAGATTAGAAAATCTCATAGGAATTAAGGACCTGTCCTCACCTGGTTCAGATCATTTTTCAGTGATCACTACCAGTGTGTTAATTTTAATAATGAATTATCTTATCACACTGAATAACGTAAAATATGGTGTCCCACAAGGGTAAATACTGGGCCTGTTAATAATCTGTAAGCATGGTATTAACTTTCACTGTTATGCAGATGATACTCAAGTTTAGACATCTACTAAACACCCCAAGTTAAACCACAGAATGACCTCTGTCTCAAAAACATAACGGATGTTGGATGACACACAGTTTTCTCTTTATTCTGATAAAACTGAGGTCCTTTTCACTAAGTCTAGAAAATGTGTTGCCAATAGTCCATTTATTTAATGCCTACCCTTCCCTGTTTCTAGTTTATCTATAGCTCTACATTATCTCTTTAACATTAACACTGAACATATACCATCACCTACACACACTCATAACTCAGAACCTGTTTCTACATTATCTATAGATCTCTATTATCTCTTTAATTCTCTTCTCTTTAAATTCTAAATTAATTTACATAATGAGAAATCACATGACTCTCACTGGTCTGCAGTTTGTTAGCGAGGTCTGTCTGGTTCATGTTTCTCAGGACGTGCAGTGTGATCTTCAGCGCTCCCTCTCTGACACCACTCTGATCCTCCTCATCCTCCTCCTCTCTCCCAGAGCATGCTGGGTAATCCAGATTCTTCAGCATCTTCACAAACCTCTTCAGCTGATTCTTTACCAGAGAGATGACTTTGTGCTCCAGTTCCTGATTAAACACATGGTAAGAAATGGTAGTAAAACATGAACAGATAAAAGTTTTATAAAATCATTTGTGGTTTATGTCAATATAATGTTTTGGATATGAGATGTGTTGTGTTGGATTAAGAAAAAATATGATATTTTTTAATATTACTTCTAGCCCTCAGCAGTCAGAGCTTTCTCAGAATGTAACAGAACATGTTATTATAGTGTGGAACTGTTTAACAGTAGAACATAAAAACATAATGTAATAAATGTGGCTCTAGAGCTTTAACTGCATTTATATTGAAGTAAAATCTTTGGGATAATCTGGACTTCTGCACTGATTGTATAATAAATGGTCTTCATCATAAATTAATGTGTGAATTAATCATTATGTAAATCACAATTATAGACAGACAAAATCTCACTAAATGTATAACACATTTACTTTTGTAAGAGTAAACCTCTGCAATTCAGCTTAGAAATAGTAAGTAAACCTCTTTGTTAATGACTACTAAAGATCTAATTGGACAAATTTTTTTTTTTTTAAATCTCATGTGCTATTGTTATGAAACTATTGTTACAATATTATTAGGGTTCAAGCACCGAAGGTGCGTAGAACCCTATTGTTTTTGCTAAGATTTTTCTTCTTCTTATTAGGGTTCAAGCACCGAAGGTGCGTAGAACCCTATTGTTTTTGCTAAGATTTTTCTTATTATTAGGGGTTCGAGCACGTAGTGCTAGAAACCCTATTGTAATTGTTCTGATTATTAGGGGTTCGAGCACGTAGTGCTAGAAACCCTATTGTAATTGTTCTGATTATTAGGGGTTCGAGCACGTAGTGCTAGAAACCCTATTGTAATTGTTCTGATTATTATTATTATTATTATTAGGGGTTCGAGCACGTAGTGCTAGAAACCCTATTGTAATTGTTCTGATTATTATTATTAGGGGTTCGAGCACGTAGTGCTAGAAACCCTATTGTAATTGTTCTGATTATTATTATTCTTATTCTTTTTCTGCCATAGAAGTGATCGGGCAGAAGAAACCGTAAGGCCCACAGGGCTGAGACTTGGTCATATGGTAGTACTGCTCACCGCTACTCAGATTCAAAAGATGAGCCCTATCGGCCTCAAGGGGGCGCTATGGCAAAGCAAAACGCCTTTTGCCCTGTAACTCCCACGCCCTGATAGCTAGAGCAAAAATTCTTGGATTATATGATTCCTTGGTTAATGGCAAATCAAAAAGGTCAATAGAACCACTAAGCTCCGCCCACTTAGATTTTTTGCTATTTAGCATAATATGCAAAACCTACTTTTGAGAACTTGTCCTAGGGTCATTGACCAATCCTGTCATATTTGGTGTCAAACAACTCAACAGAGTCCCAACCTTAATAATTATCAAAAAAATTGTGAAATTTGTAAACAATATGGCCGCCATATGCAAATTAATCTTACCGTAGCACACCTAAATTTACTCTAACAGCTGTAACTTTTGAATGCTTAAACCGACACTAATGCCACTTTAGACCTTTGATGCCAACATGATTCTAAGGTAGCCCGTCAATCTGTGTAGACATATGCCTCCAGGGGGCGGAGCCAAAGCTAAAAATCTGTTTCTCAGGAACCGTACAAGCTACGAAGCTCTCCTTTGGCATGTATCATCTATGGCCTATGTTCTAATGTTTGACAGAAGGAAAATGTGATATGCAAATTTTTGCGATCGCTATTAGCCAATCAGGTTCCAGCAAGCTTTTGACAGGCTAAACAATCACCAATCAGGACGATACTTATAACCTACATGTATCTCAGGGCCTTCTATCATCCATTAAAATATGGCGTTGATTGGCCTCAAGGGGGCGCTATAGCAGAAAATCAGTTATATCTAAAGGTACAAGTAGCCTAGGCTTGTTATTCTTTTTTAGTTGCATACTTTGCTGTAGCCTTTACAACTTTGTAATTACATATGTTTACCAAAAATGCAAAGATTTTCATCAGTGGCCAAAAGAGTAAAAATTGCTCTTTTCGAACTTGTCTTTAAGTCCTTAATCAATCAAAACAAATTTGGTCTTGATGCAATCTTGAGACCGTGTAGGTAAATAATTATCAAAAAAATCTTGACATTTTAACTATTTGAGGCCCATAAACCTTGATCAAACATGTACGTGAAAGCCTTTTCAGA
This sequence comes from Astyanax mexicanus, assembly GCF_023375975.1. Lineage (NCBI taxonomy): Eukaryota > Metazoa > Chordata > Actinopteri > Characiformes > Acestrorhamphidae > Astyanax > Astyanax mexicanus. Next base: position 6,918,067 of record NW_026040041.1, read on the forward strand.
GTTATTTGGCCAAAACTCTGTCAAAGTTTAAAACATGCCAAAACTGTTGAAGCTACTAATTAACAATGACATTTGAAGTACATGTGCCAAGTATGAGCCAAATAAGTCTTCAGTAGGCTCTACAGTGAAAAAATAACTATTTTCAATTTATTCTATTTATCGCTATTTTCCAACCTAAATGTACAGAAGACAGGAACCTTTCACCCTATCAACACACACATTTATACACATATATAGACTGATAATCTGATCTTGATTGCAAATTTTCAGCCAAATCGGACATGTTTTGCCTCTACAACTGCTGGAAAACTACAGCGATTTTGTAGGCCTCAAGCCTGTATTATCGCTTTTTTCCAATCTAAATGGACAGAAGTCAGGAACCTTTGACCCTACTGACACAGAAATTGACATACATATATAGACTGATATTGTGATCCTGATTGCAAATTTTGAGCCAAATCAGATATTTTTTGCCTCTAATATGGCCAAAGAGCAACAGCCATTTTGTAGGCCATAAGCCTGTATTATCACTTTTTTCAAACCTAAATGGTCAGAAGTCAGGAACCTTTGACCCTATCAACACACAAATTTACATACATGTATATACAGACCACTTGATCATGAGTACCAATTTGGAGCCCAATCGGACTTTTCTTCTCTTTTTAATAAATAGAAACACACTGATAGGGAATGTTCTGTCTTACTTATAGAGTGATAGATTTCCAGCAGGTTATATGTGGTCTCTTGCTGCGCTCTGGTGGTCATTTGGTGAAACAGCTACAGGTGAATTAATCTAAATTAAAGCTCTGCTGAACTTATTCAATCTTGCTTGTCTTGCTTAATTGAACATCTTTATCCTTCTTGGTCATGCTGGTCAGCCGCCTGGGTCATTCTTGTTTATGCTCCACCCACTTAATTTTTTTTTAAATTTGCATAATATGCAAAACCTACTTTTGAGATCTTGTCCTTGGATCCTTGACCAATCATGACATGTTTGGTGTCAAACAGTTCAGCAGAGCTTACTCCTCAATAATTATGAAAAAAATATTTACATTTATAAACAATATGGCCGCCATATGCAAATGAGTTCTACCATGGTGCAGTAAAATGTCTTTAACACTTATAACTTTTGAATGCTTAACCTGACACTAATACCACTTCAGTTCTTTGATCATTACATGATTCTCAGATACCCTGTCAGTTTAAGTAGACATACACCCCCCCAGGGGGCGGGGCCAATGCTCGATAGCTGTTTCTCTAGAACCATACAAGCTATCAAGGTCATCCTAGCCAATTATCATCTATGGCCCATGCACTAATGGTACACCAAATGAAAATTTGATATGGACACTTTTGTGGTCACTATTAGCCAATCACATTCCAGCAAGTTTTTAACAGGCGGAATGTTAATCAGGTCAAAACTTATATACTATATACGGGTTATTTATATGCCCTTTTTATGCCTTGTGTTTTTTCAATTTAAGAACTGAATTTGTTTCACCAAATGCCCACTAGAGTGCAGTAAGACACCACATAAAACCTGATGAACACTACAGCTCAATTTATCAATGCTTTTCAACTAGTTTACTCACACCACTCATCTAGCATTGCCATTATGGTCTTTATGGTCATGCTGGTCACCCAGCTTGGTCATGCTGGCCATTCACATTGGTCATTATGGTCCTGCTGGTCATTCAGCTTTGTCCTCATAGTAATGGTGGTCTTCCAGCTTGGTCATACTGGCCAACCACCTTTGCCATGCTGGTCATCCAGTTTGGTCATTATGGTCTTCCAGCTTGGTCAATATGGTCAACAAGTTTGTCATCCAGATTAGTAATGCTGGTAATCTAGCTTGGTCTTCACGGTCATGCTGGTCATCCTCATCCAGTTTGGCGATGCCGGTCAACCGGCAACATGTTTTAAGCCTAACTGGCCTCCAGGGGTCTCTTTGCCTGTAACGCTCGAACCCCGTAAATCGCCGCTTGCGGCTATATTTATTATTCTTATTCTTTTTCTGCCATAGAAGTGATTGGGCAGAAGAAACCGTAAGGCCTACAGGGCTGAGACTTGGTCATATGGTAGTACTTCTCACCGCTACTCAGATTGAAAAGATGAGCCCGATCGGCCTCAAGGGGGCGCTATGGCGAAGGTCAACGCGTTAGGCCACGTAACTCCCACGCCCTGATAGCTAGATCAAAAATTCTTGCATTATATGATTCCTTGGTTAATGGAAAATCAAAAAGGTCAATAGAACCACTAAGCTCCGCCCACTTAGATTTTTTGCTATTTAGCATAATATGCAAAACCTACTTTTGAGAACTTGTCCTAGGGTCATTGACCAATCCTGTCATATTTGGTGTCAAACAACTCAGCAGAGTCCCAACCTCAATAATTATCGAAAAAATTGTGAAATTTGTAAACAATATGGCCGCCATATGCAAATTAATCTTACCGTGGCACACCCAAATTTACTCTAACAGCTGTAACTTTTGAATGCTTAAACCTACACTAATGCCACTTTACAACTTTGATGCCAACATGATTCTGAGGTAGCCCGTCAATCTGTGTAGACATACGCCCCCAGGGGGCGGAGCCAAAGCTAAAAATCTGTTTCTCAGGAAGCGTACAAGCTATGAAGCTCTCCTTTGGCATGTATCATCTATGGCCTATGTCCTAATGTTTTACAGAAGGAAAATTTGATATGCAAATTTTTGCGATCGTTATTAGCCAATCAGATTCCAGCAAGCTTTTGACAGGCTAAACAATGACCAATCAGGACGATACTTATACCCTACATGTATCTCAGGGCCTTCTATCATCCATTAAAATATGGCGTTGATTGGCCTCAAGGGGGCGCTATAGCAGAAAATCAGTTATATCTAAAGGTACAAGTGGCGTAGGCTTGTTATTCTTTTTTATTTGTATACTTTGCTGTAGCCTTTACAACTTTGTAATTACATATGTTTACCAAAAATGCAAAGATTTTCATCAGTGGCCAAAAGAGTAAAAATTGCTCTTTTCGAACTTGTCTTTAAGTCCTTAATCAATCAAAACAAATTTGGTCTTGATGCAATCTTGAGACCCTGTAGGTAAATAATTATCAAAAAAATCTTGACATTTTAACTATTTGAGGCCCATAAACCTTGATCAAACATGTACGTGAAAGCCTTTTCAGAGTTATTTGGCCAAAACTCTGTCAAAGTTTAAAACATGCCAAAACTGTTGAAGCTACTAATTAACAATGACATTTGAAGTACATGTGCCAAGTATGAGCCAAATAAGTCTTCAGTAGGCTCTACAGTGAAAAAATAACTATTTTCAATTTATTCTATTTATCGCTATTTTCCAACCTAAATGGACAGAAGACAGGAACCTTTGACCCTATCAACACACAAATTAATACACATATATAGAATGATAATCTGATCTTGATTGCAAATTTTCAGCCAAATCGGACATGTTTTGCCTCTACAACGGCTGGAAAACTACAGCGATTTTGTAGGCCTCAAGCCTGTATTATCGCTTTTTTCAAATCTAAATGGACAGAAGTCAGGAACCTTTGACCCTATTGACACAGAAATTGACATACATATATAGACTGATATTGTGATCCTGATTGCAAATTTTAAGCCAAATCAGATTTTTTTTGCCTCTAATATGGCCAAAGAGCGACTGCCATTTTGTAGGCCATAAGCCTGTATTATCACTTTTTTCAAACCTAAATGGTCAGAAGTCAGGAACCTTTGACCCTATCAACACGCAAATTTACATACATGTATATACAGACGATTTGATCATGAGTACCAATTTGGAGCCCAATCGGACTTTTCTTCTCTTTTTAATAAATAGAAACACACTGATAGGGAATGTTCTGTCTTTCTGATAGAGTGATAGATTTCCAGCAGGTTATATGTGGTCTCTTGCTGCGCTCTGGTGGTCATTTGGTGAAACAGCTACAGGTGAATTATTCTAAATTAAAGCTCTGCTGAACTTATTCAATCTTGCTTGTCTTGCTTAATTGAACATATTTATCCTTCTTGTTCATGCTGGTCAGCCGCCTGGGTCATTCTTGTTTATGCTCCACCCACTTAATTTTTTTTTTAATTTGCATAATATGCAAAACCTACTTTTGAGATCTTGTCCTTGGATCCTTGACCAATCATGACATGTTTGGTGTCAAACAGTTCAGCAGAGCTTACTCCTCAATAATTATTAAAAAAATCTTTACATTTATAAACAATATGGCCGCCATATGCAAATGAGTTCTACCATGGTGCAGTAAAATGTCTTTAACACATAACTTTTGAATGCTTAACCTGACACTAATACCACTTCAGTCCTTTGATCATTACATGATTCTCAGATACCCTGTCAGTTTAAGTAGACATACACCCCCCCAGGGGGCGGGGCCAATGCTCGATAGCTGTTTCTCTAGAACCATACAAGCTATCAAGGTCATCCTTGCCAATTATCATCTATGGCCCATGCACTAATGGTACACCAAATGAAAATTTGATATGGACACTTTTGTGGTCACTATTAGCCAATCACATTCCAGCAAGCTTTTAACAGGCGGAATGTTAATCAGGTCAAAACTTATATACTATATACGGGTTATTTATATGCCCTTTTTATGCCTTGTGTTTTTTGAATTTAAGAACTGAATTTGTTTCACCAAATGCCCACTAGAGTGCAGTAAGACACCACATAAAACCTGATGAACACTACAGCTCAATTTATCAATGCTTTTCAACTAGTTTACTCACACCACTCATCTAGCATTGCCATTATGGTCTTTATGGTCACGCTGGTCACCCAGCTTGGTTATGCTGGCCATCCAGCTTGGTCATGCTGGCCATTCACATTGGTCATTATGGTCCTGCTGGTCATTCAGCTTTGTCCTCATAGTAATGGTGGTCTTCCAGCTTGGTCATACTGGCCAACCACCTTTGCCATGCTGGTCATCCAGTTTGGTCATTATGGTCTTCCAGCTTGGTCAATATGGTCAACAAGTTTGTCATCCAGATTAGTCATGCTGGTAATCTAGCTTGGTCTTCACGGTCATGCTGGTCATCCTCATCCAGTTTGGCGATTCCGGTCAATCGGCAACATGTTTTAAGCCTAACTGGCCTCCAGAGGTCTCTTTGCCTGTACCGCTCGAACCCCGTAAATCGCCGCTTGCGGCTATATTTATTATTATTCTTATTCTTTTTCTGCCATAGAAGTGATCGGGCAGAAGAAACCGTAAGGCCTACAGGGCTGAGACTTGGTCATATGGTAGTACTTCTCACCGCTACTCAGATTCAAAAGATGAGCCAAATCGGCCTCAAGGGGGCGCTATGGCGAAGGTCAACGCGTTAGGCCTCGTAACTGCCACGCCCTGATAGCTAGAGCAAAAATTCTTGCATTATATGATTCCTTGGTTAATGGCAAATCAAAAAGGTTAATAGAACCACTAAGCTCCGCCCACTTAGATTTTTTGCTATTTAGCATAATATGCAAAACCTACTTTTGAGAACTTGTCCTAGGGTCATTGACCAATCCTGTCATATTTGGTGTCAAACAACTCAGCAGAGTCCCAATCTCAATAATTATCAAAAAAATTGTGAAATTTGTAAACAATATGGCCGCCATATGCAAATTAATCTTACCGTGGCACACCCAAATTTACTCTAACAGCTGTAACTTTTGAATGCTTAAACCTACACTAATGCCACTTTAGACCTTTGATGCCAACATGATTCTGAGGTAGCCCGTCAATCTGTGTAGACATACGCCTCCAGGGGGCGGAGCCAAAGCTAAAAATCTGTTTCTCAGGAACCGTACAAGCTATGAAGCTCTCCTTTGGCATGTATCATCTATGGCCTATGTCCTAATGTTTTACAGAAGGAAAATTTGATATGCAAATTTTTGCGATCGTTATTAGCCAATCAGATTCCAGCAAGCTTTTGACAGGCTAAACAATGACCAATCAGGACGATACTTATACCCTACATGTATCTCAGGGCCTTCTATCATGCATTAAAATATGGCGTTGATTGGCCTCAAGGGGGCGCTATAGCAGAAAATCAGTTATATCTAAAGGTACAAGTGGCCTAGGCTTGTTATTCTTTTTTAGTTGTATACTTTGCTGTAGCCTTTACAACTTTGTAATTACATGTGTTTACCAAAAATGCAAAGATTTTCATCAGTGGCCAAAAGAGTAAAAATTGCTCTTTTCGAACTTGTCTTTAAGTCCTTAATCAATCAAAACAAATTTGGTCTTGATGCAATCTTGAGACCCTGTAGGTAAATAATTATCAAAAAAATCATGACATTTTAACTATTTGAGGCCCATAAACCTTGATCAAACATGTACGTGAAAGCCTTTTCAGAGTTATTTGGCCAAAACTCTGTCAAAGTTTAAAACATGCCAAAACTGTTGAAGCTACTAATTAACAATGACATTTGAAGTACATGTGCCAAGTATGAGCCAAATAAGTCTTCAGTAGGCTCTACAGTGAAAAAATAACTATTTTCAATTTATTCTATTTATCGCTCTTTTCCAACCTAAATGGACAGAAGACAGGAACCTTTCACCCTATCAACACACAAATTTATACACATATATAGACTGATAATCTGATCTTGATTGCAAATTTTCAGCCAAATCGGACATGTTTTGCCTCTACAACGGCTGGAAAACTACAGCGATTTTGTAGGCCTCAAGCCTGTATTATCGCTTTTTTCAAATCTAAATGGACAGAAGTCAGGAACCTTTGACCCTATTGACACAGAAATTGACATACATATATAGACTGATATTGTGATCCTGATTGCAAATTTTGAGCCAAATCAGATATTTTTTGCCTCTAATATGGCCAAAGAGCAACAGCCATTTTGTAGGCCATAAGCCTGTATTATCTCTTTTTTCAAGCCTAAATGGACAGAAGTCAGGAACCTTTGACCCTATCAACACACAAATTTACAAACATATATATACAGACCACTTGATCATGAGTACCAATTTGGAGCCCAATCGGACTTTTCTTCTCTTTTTAATAAATAGAAACACACTGATAGGGAATGTTCTGTCTTACTTATAGAGTGATAGATTTCCAGCAGGTTATATGTGGTCTTTTGCTGCGCTCTGGTGGTCATTTGGTGAAACAGTTACAGTTGAATTATTCTAAATAAAAGCTCTGCTGAACTTATTTAATCTTGCTTGTCTTGCTTAATTGAACATCTGTATCCTTCTTGGTCATGCTGGTCAGCCACCTGGGTCATTCTTGTTTATGCTCCACCCAATTTTTTTTTTTTTATTTGCATAATATGCAAAACCTACTTTTGAGAACTTGTCTTTGCCTCCTTGTCCAATCATGACATGTTTGGTGTCAAACAGTTCAGCAGAGCTTACTCCTCAATAATTATTAAACAAAATCTTTACATTTATAAACAATATGGCCGCCATATGCAAATTAGTTTTTCCATGGTACAGTAAAATGTCTTTAACACTTATAACTTTTGAATGCTTAACCTGACACTAAAACCACTTCAGTCCTTTGATCATTACATGACTCTCAGATACCCTGTCAGTGTAAGTAGACATACACCCCAGGGGGCGGAGCCAATGCTCGATAGCTGTTTCTCTAGAACCATACAAGCTATCAAGGTCATCCTTGCCAATTATCATCTATGGCCCATGCACTAATGGTACACCAAAGGAAATGTTGATACATTTTTGTGGTCACTATTAGCCAATCACTTTCCAGCAAGCTTTTGACAGGCTGAATGTTAATCAGGTAAAAACGTATACACCATATGTGAGTTATTTATATGTGGCCTTTTTATGTCTCACCACTAGGCTCCCATCAGGATTAATGTGGTTTGTATTTTTCAATTTAAGAACTGATGTTGTTTCACCAAATGCCCACTAGAGTGCAGAAAGACACCACATAAAACCTGCTGAACACTACAGCTCAATTTATCAATGCTTTTTACAACTAGTTTACTCACATCACTCATCTAGCATGGTTATTATGGTCATGCTAGTCAACCAGCTTGGTCCTTATTTTCATTCTGGTCAACTACCTGGGTATTTTGGTCATGCTGGTCAACCAGCTGGGTCTTTATGTTCATGCTGGTCAATCAGCTGGGTCTTTATGGTCATGCTGGTCTACCAGCTGGGTCTTTATGGTCATGCTGGTCTAACACCTGGGTCTTTATGGTCATAATGGTCACCCACCTTGGTTATCCAGTTTGGTGATGACGGTCAACCGGCAACATGTTTTAAGCCTAACTGGCCTCCAGGGGTCTCTTTGCCTGTAACGCTCGAACCCCGTAAATCGCCGCTTGCGGCTATATTTATTAGGGGTTCGAGCACGTAGTGCTAGAAACCCTATTGTAATTGTTCTGATTATTAGGGGTTCGAGCACGTAGTGCTAGAAACCCTATTGTAATTGTTCTGATTATTATTATTATTATTATTCTTATTCTTTTTCTGCCATAGAAGTGATCGGGCAGAAGAAACCGTAAGGCCTACAGGGCTGAGACTTGGTCATATGGTAGTACTTCTCACCGCTACTCAGATTCAAAAGATGAGCCCGATCGGCCTCAAGGGGGCGCTATGGCGAAGGTCAACGCGTTTGGCCTCGTAACTCCTACGCCCTGATAGCTAGAGCAAAAATTCTTGCATTATATGATTCCTTGGTTAATGGCAAATCAAAAAGGTCAATAGAACCACTAAGCTTCGCCCACTTAGATTTTTTGCTATTTAGCATAATATGCAAAACCTACTTTTGAGAACTTGTCCTAGGGTCATTAACCAATCCTGTCATATTTGGTGTCAAACAACTCAGCAGAGTCCCATCATCAATAATTATCGAAAAAATTGTGAAATTTGTAAACAATATGGCCGCCATATGCAAATTAATCTTACCGTGGCACACCCAAATTTACTCTAACAGCTGTAACTTTTGAATGCTTAAATCTACACTAATGCCACTTTACAACTTTGATGCCAACATGATTCTGAGGTAGCATGTCAATCTGTGTAGACATACGCCCCCAGGGGGTGGAGCCAAAGCTAAAAATCTGTTTCTCAGGAACCGTACAAGCTATGAAGATGTCCTTTGGCATGTATCATCTATGGCCTATGTCCTAATGTTTTACAGAAGGAAAATTTGATATGCAAATTTTTGCGATCGTTATTAGCCAATCAGATTCAATCAAGCTTTTGACATGCTAAACAATGACCAATCAGGACGATACTTATACCTTACATGTATCTCAGGGCCTTCTATCATCCATTAAAATATGGCGTTGATTGGCCTCAAGGGGGCGCTTTAGCAGAAAATCAGTTATATCTAAAGGTACAAGTGGCCTAGGCTTGTTATTCTTTTTTAGTTGTATACTTTGCTGTAGCCTTTACAACTTTGTAATTACATGTGTTTACCAAAAATGCAAAGATTTTCATCAGTGGCCAAAAGAGTAAAAATTGCTCTTTTCGAACTTGTCTTTAAGTCCTTAATCAATCAAAACAAATTTGGTCTTGATGCAATCTTGAGACCCTGTAGGTAAATAATTATCAAAAAAATCTGGACATTTTAACTATTTGAGGCCCATAAACCTTGATCAAACATGTACATGAAAGCCTTTTCAGAGTTATTTGGCCAAAACTCTGTCAAAGTTTAAAACATGCCAAAACTGTCGAAGCTACTAATTAACAATGACATTTGAAGTACATGTGCCAAGTATGAGCCAAATAAGTCTTCAGTAGGCTCTACAGTGAAAAAATAACTATTTTCAATTTATTCTATTTATCGCTATTTTCCAACCTAAATGGACAGAAGACAGGAACCTTTCACCATATCAACACACAAATTTATGCACATATATAGACTGATAATCTGATCTTGATTGCAAATTTTCAGCCAAATCGGACATGTTTTGCCTCTACAACGGCTGGAAAACTACAGCGATTTTGTAGGCCTCAAGCCTGTATTATCGCTTTTTTCAAATCTAAATTGACAGAAGTCAGGAACCGTTGACCCTATTGACACAGAAATTGACATACATATATAGACTGATATTGTGATCTTGATTGCAAATTTTGAGCCAAATCAGATATTTTTTGCCTCTAATATGGCCAAAGAGCAACAGCCATTTTGTAGGCCATAAGCCTGTATTATCGCTTTTTTCAAACCTAAATGGACAGAAGTCAGGAACCTTTGACCCTATCAACACACAAATTTACACACATATATATGCAGACCACTTGATCATGAGTACCAATTTGGAGCCCAATCGGACTTTTCTTCTCTTTTTAATAAATAGAAACACACTGATAGGGAATGTTCTGTCTTACTTATAGAGTGATAGATTTCCAGCAGGTTATATGTGGTCTCTTGCTGCGCTCTGGTGGTCATTTGGTGAAACAGCTACATTTGAATTATTCTAAATTAAAGCTCTGCTGAACTTATTTAATCATTTTTGTCTTGCTTAATTGAACATATTTATCCTTCTTGGTCATGCTAGTCAGCCACCTGGGTCATTCTTATTTATGCTCCACCCACTTAATTTTTTTTTAATTTGCATAATATGCAAAACCTACTTTTGAGATCTTGTCTTTGCCTCCTTGACCAATCATGACATGTTTGGTGTCAAACAGTTCAGCAGAGCTTACTCCTCAATAATTATAAAAAAAAATCTTTACATTTATAAACAATATGGCCGCCATATGCAAATTAGTTTTACCATGGTGCAGTAAAATGTCTTTAACACTTATAACTTTTGAATGCTTAACCTGACACTAATACCACTTCAGTCCTTTGATCATTACATGATTCTCAGATACCCTGTGGGTTTAAGTAGACATACACCGCCCCAGGGGGCGGGGCCAATGCTCGATAGCTGTTTCTTTACAACCATACAAGCTATCAAGGTCATCCTTGCCAATTATCATCTATGGCCCATGCACTAATGGTACACCAAATGAAAATTTGATATGGACACTTTTGTGGTCACTATTAGCCAATCACATTCCAGCAAGCTTTTGACAGGCAGAATGTTTATCAGGTCAAAACTTATACACTATATATGGGTTATTTATATGCCCTTTTTATGCCTTGTGTTTTTTGAATTTAAGAACTGAAGTTGTTTCACCAAATGCCCACTAGAGTGCAGCAAGACACCACATAAAACCTGATGAACACTACAGCTCAATTTATCAATGCTTTTCAACTAGTTTACTCACACCACTCATCTAGCATTGTCATTTTGGTCTTTATGGTCACGCTGGTTACCCAGCTTGGTTATCCAGTTTGGTGATGACGGTCAACCAGCAACAGGTTTTAAGCCTAACTGGCCTCCAGGGGCCTCTTTGCCTGTGACGCTCGAACCCCGTAAATCGCCGCTTGCGGCTATATTTATTATTATTATTATTATTATAGTTCTTATTCTTTTTCTGCCATAGAAGTGATTGGGCAGAAGAAACCGTAAGGCCTACAGGGCTGAGACTTGGTCATATGGTAGTACTTCTCACCGCTACTCAGATTCAAAAGATGAGCCCGATCGGCCTCAAGGGGGCGCTATGGGGAAGGTCAACGTGTTTGGCCTCGTAACTCCTACGCCCTGATAGCTAGAGCAAAAATTCTTGCATTATATGATTCCTTGGTTAATGGCAAATCAAAAAGGTCAATAGAACCACTAAGCTCCGCCCACTTAGATTTTTTGCTATTTAGCAGAATATGCAAAACCTACTTTTGAGAACTTGTCCTAGGGTCATTGACCAATCCTGTCATATTTGGTGTCAAACAACTCAGCAGAGTCCCAACCTCAATAATTATCGAAAAAATTGTGAAATTTGTAAACAATATGGCCGCCATATGCAAATTAATCTTACCGTGGCACACCCAAATTTACTCTAACAGCTGTAACTTTTGAATGCTTAAACCTACACTAATGCCACTTTACAACTTTGATGCCAACATGATTCTGAGGTAGCCCGTCAATCTGTGTAGACATACGCCCCCAGGGGGCGGAGCCAAAGCTAAAAATCTGTTTCTCAGGAACCGTACAAGCTATCAAGCTCTCGTTTGGCATGTATCCTCTGTGGCCTATGTCCTAATGGACTACTGAAGGATATTTTGATGTGTGAATTTTTGTGGTCGCTATTAGCCAATCAGATTACAGCAAGCTTTTGACAGACTAAACAATCACCAATCAGGACGATACTTACATTGTACATGTATATGAGGGCCTTCTATCATCCATTAAAATATGGCGTTGATTGGCCTCTAGGGGGCGCTATAGCAGAAAATCAGTTATATCTAAAGGTACAAGTGGCCTAGGCTTGTTATTCTTTTTGAGTTTTATGCTTTGCTGTAACCTTTACAACTTTGTAATTACATATCTTTACCAAAAATGTATTGTTTTGCATCAGTGGCCAGTAGAGTAAAAATTGCACTTTTTGAACTAGTCCCTGGATATTCAACCAATTAAATAAACTTTGGTCTTTTCACAATCTTGAGACCCTGTAGGTAAATAATTATCAAAAAAATCTTGACAATTTAACTATTTGAGGCCCATAAACCTTGATCAAACATGTACGTGAAAGCCTTTTCAGAGTTATTTGGCCAAAACTCTGTCAAAGTTTAAAACATGCCAAAACTGTTGAAGCTACTAATTAACAATGACATTTGAAGCACATGTGCCATGTATGAGCCAAATAAGTCTTCAGTAGGCTCTACAGTGAAAAAATAACTATTTTCAATTTATTCCATTTATCGCTATTTTCCAACCTAAATGGACAGAAGACATGAACCTTTCACCCTATCAACATACAAATTTATACACATATATAGACTGATAATCTGATCTTGATTGCAAATTTTCAGCCAAATCGGACATGTTTTGCCTCTACAACGGCTGGAAAACTACAGCGATTTTGTAGGCCTCAAGCCTGTATTATCGCTTTTTTCAAATCTAAATTGACAGAAGTCAGGAACCTTTGACCCTATTGACACAGAAATTGACATACATATATAGACTGATATTGTGATCATGATTGCAAATTTTGAGCCAAATCAGATATTTTTTGCCTCTAATATGGCCAAAGAGCAACAGCCATTTTGTAGGCCATAAGCCTGTATTATCACTTTTTTCAAACCTAAATGGTCAGAAGTAAGGAACATTTGACCCTATCAACACACAAATTTACATACATGTATATACAGACCAGTTGATCATGAGTACCAATTTGGAGCCCAATCGGACTTTTCTTCTCTTTTTAATAAATAGAAACACACTGATAGGGAATGTTCTGTCTTACTTATAGAGTGATAGATTTCCAGCAGGTTATATGTGGTCTCTTGCTGCGCTCTGGTGGTCATTTGGTGAAACAGTTACATTTGAATTATTCTAAATTAAAGCTCTGCTGAACTTATTCAATCTTGCTTGTCTTGCTTAATTGAACATATTTATCCTTCTTGTTCATGATGGTCAGCCACCTGGGTCATTCTTGTTTATGCTCCACACACTTAATTTTTTTTTAAATTTGCATAATATGCAAAACCTACTTTTGAGATCTTGTCCTTGGATCCTTGACCAATCATGACATGTTTGGTGTCAAACAGTTCAGCAGAGCTTACTCCTCAATAATTATTAAAAAAACCTTTACATTTATAAACAATATGGCCGCCATATGCAAATGAGTTCTACCATGGTGCAGTAAAATGTCTTTAACACTTATAACTTTTGAATGCTTAACCTGACACTAATACCACTTCAGTCCTTTGATCATTACATGATTCTCAGATACCCTGTCAGTTTAAGTAGACATACACTCCCAGGGGGCGGGGCCAATGCTCGATAGCTGTTTCTCTAGAACCATACAAGCTATCAAGGTCATCCTAGCCAATTATCATCTATGGCCCATGCACTAATGGTACACCAAATGAAAATTTGATATGGACACTTTTGTGGTCACTATTAGCCAATCGCATTCCAGCAAGCTTTTAACAGGCGGAATGTTAATCAGGTCAAAACTTATATACTATATACGGGTTATTTATATGCCCTTTTTATGCCTTGTGTTTTTTTTCAATTTAAGAACTGAATTTGTTTCACCAAATGCCCACTAGAGTGCAGTAAGACACCACATAAAACCTGATGAACACTACAGCTCAATTTATCAATGCTTTTCAACTAGTTTACTCACACCACTCATCTAGCATTGCCATTATGGTCTTTATGGTCACGCTGGTCACCCAGCTTGGTTATGCTGGCCATCCAGCTTGGTCATGCTGGCCATTCACATTGGTCATTATGGTCCTGCTGGTCATTCAGCTTTGTCCTCATAGTAATGGTGGTCTTCCAGCTTGGTCATACTGGCCAACCACCTTTGCCATGTTGGTCATCCAGTTTGGTCATTATGGTCTTCCAGCTTGGTCAATATGGTCAACAAGTTTGTCATCCAGATTAGTCATGCTGGTAATCTAGCTTGGTCTTCACGGTCATGCTGGTCATCCTCATCCAGTTTGGCGATGCCGGTCAACCGGCAACATGTTTTAAGCCTAACTGGCCTCCAGGGGTCTCTTTGCCTGTAACGCTCGAACCCCGTAAATCGCCGCTTGCGGCTATATTTATTATTAGGGGTTCGAGCACGTAGTGCTAGAAACCCTATTGTAATTGTTCTGATTATTATTATTATTATTATTATTATTATTATTATTATTATTATTATTATTATAGTTCTTATTCTTTTTCTGCCATAGAAGTGATTGGGCAGAAGAAACCGTAAGGCCTACAGGGCTGAGACTTGGTCATATGGTAGTACTTCTCACCGCTACTCAGATTCAAAAGATGAGCCCGATCGGCCTCAAGGGGGCGCTATGGCGAAGGTCAGCGCGTTTGGCCTCGTAACTCCTACGCCCTGATAGCTAGAGCAAAAATTCTTGCATTATATGATTCCTTCGTTAATGGCAAATCAAAAAGGTCAATAGAACCACTAAGCTCCGCCCACTTAGATTTTTTGCTATTTAGCATAATATGCAAAACCTACTTTTGAGAACTTGTCCTAGGGTCATTGACCAATCCTGTCATATTTGGTGTCAAACAACTCAGCAGAGTCCCAAGCTCAATAATTATCGAAAAAATTGAGAATTTTTTAAACAATATGGCCGCCATATGCAAATTAATCTTACCGTGGCACACCCAAATTTACTTTAACAGCTGTAACTTTTGAATGCTTAAACCGACACTAATGCCACTTTAGACCTATGATGCCAACATGATTCTGAGGTAGCCCGTCAATCTGTGTAGACATACGCCCCCAGGGGGCGGAGCCAAAGCTAAAAATCTGTTTCTCAGGAACCGTACAAGCTATGAAGCTCTCCTTTGGCATGTATCATCTATGGCATTTGTCCTAATGTTTTACAGAAGGAAAATTTGATATGCAAATTTTTGCAATCATTATTAGCCAATCAGATTCCAGCAAGCTTTTGCCAGGCTAAACAATGACCAATCAGGACGATACTTATACCCTACATGTATCTCAGGGCCTTCTATCATCCATTAAAATATGGCGTTGATTGGCCTCAAGGGGGCGCTATAGCAGAAAATCAGTTATATCTAAAGGTACAAGTGGCCTAGGCTTGTTATTCTTTTTTAGTTGTATACTTTGCTGTAGCCTTTACAACTTTGTAATTACATATGTTTACCAAAAATGCAAAGATTTTCATCAGTGGCCAAAAGAGTAAAAATTGCTCTTTTCGAACTTGTCTTTAAGTCCTTAATCAATCAAAACAAATTTGGTCTTGATGCAATCTTGAGACCCTGTAGGTAAATAATTATCAAAAAAATCTTGACATTTTAACTGTTTGAGGCCCATAAACCTTGATCAAACATGTACGTGAAAGCCTTTTCAGAGTTATTTGGCCAAAACTCTGTCAAAGTTTAAAACATGCCAAAACTGTTGAAGCTACTAATTAACAATGACATTTGAAGCACATGTGCCAAGTATGAGCCAAATAAGTTGTCAGTAGGCTCTACAGTGAACAAAATAACTATTTTCAATTTATTCTATTTATCGCTATTTTCCAACCTAAATGGACAGAAGACAGGAACCTTTCACCCTATCAACACACAAATTTATACACATATATAGACTGATAATCTGATCTTGATTGCAAATTTTCAGCCAAATCAGACATGTTTTGCCTCTACAACGGCTGGAAAACTACAGCGATTTTGTAGGCCTCAAGCCTGTATTATCGCTTTTTTCAAACCTAAATGGACAGAAGTCAGGAACCTTTGACCCTATTGACACAGAAATTGACATACATATATAGACTGATATTGTGATCTTGATTGCAAATTTTGAGCCAAATCAGATATTTTTTGCCTCTAATATGGCCAAAGAGCAACAGCCATTTTGTAGGCCATAAGCCTGTATTATCGCTTTTTTCAAGCCTAAATGGACAGAAGTCAGGAACCTTTGACCCTATCAACACACAAATTTACACACATATATATACAGACCACTTGATCACGAGAACCAATTTTGAGCCCAATCGGACTTTTCCTCTCTTTGTAATAAATAGAAACACACTGATAGGGAATGTTCTGTCTTACTTATAGAGTGATAGATTTCCAGCAGGTTATATGTGGTCTCTTGCTGCGCTCTGGTGGTCATTTGGTGAAACAGCTACATTTGAATTATTCTAAATTAAAGCTCTGCTGAACTTATTTAATCATTTTTGTCTTGCTTAATTGAACATATTTATCCTTCTTGGTCATGCTACTCAGCCACCTGGGTCATTCTTGTTTATGTTCCACCCACTTAATTTTTTTTTTAAATTTGCATAATATGCAAAAAATACTTTTGAGATCTTGTCCTTGGATCCTTGACCAATCATGACATGTTTGGTGTCAAACAGTTCAGCAGAGCTTACTCCTCAATAATTATTAAAAAAATCTTTACATTTATGAACAATATGGCCGCCATATGCAAATGAGTTCTACCATGGTGCAGTAAAATGTCTTTAACACTTATAACTTTTGAATGCTTAACCTGACACTAATACCACTTCAGTCCTTTGATCATGACATGATTCTCAGATACCCTGTCAGTTTAAGTAGACATACACCCCCAGGGGGCGGGGCCAATGCTCGATAGCTGTTTCTCTAGAACCATACAAGCTATCAAGGTCATCCTAGCCAATTATCATCTATGGCCCATGCACTAATGGTACACCAAATGAAAATTTGATATGGACACTTTTGTGGTCACTATTAGCCAATCACATTCCAGCAAGCTTTTTACAGGCGGAATGTTAATCAGGTCAAAACTTATATACTATATACAGGTTATTTATATGCCCTTTTTATGCCTTGTGTTTTTTCAATTTAAGAACTGAATTTGTTTCACCAAATGCCCACTAGAGTGCAGTAAGACACCACATAAAACCTGATGAACACTACAGCTCAATTTATCAATGCTTTTCAACTAGTTTACTCACACCACTCATCTAGCATTGCCATTATGGTCTTTATGGTCACGCTGGTCACCCAGCTTGGTTATGCTGGCCATCCAGCTTGGTCATGCTGGCCATTCTCATTGGTCATTATGGTCCTCCCGGTCATTCAGCTTTGTCCTCATAGTAATGGTGGTCTTCCAGCTTGGTCATACTGGCCAACCACCTTTGCCATGCTGGTCATCCAGTTTGGTCATTATGGTCTTCCAGCTTGGTCAATATGGTCAACAAGTTTGTCATCCAGATTAGTCATGCTGGTAATCTAGCTTGGTCTTCACGGTCATGCTGGTCATCCTCATCCAGTTTGGCGATGCCGGTCAACCGGCAACATGTTTTAAGCCTAACTGGCCTCCAGGGGTCTCTTTGCCTGTAACGCTCGAACCCCGTAAATCGCCGCTTGCGGCTATATTTATTATTATTCTTATTCTTTTTCTGCCATAGAAGTGATTGGGCAGAAGAAACCGTAAGGCCTACAGGGCTGAGACTTGGTCATATGGTAGTACTTCTCACCGCTACTCAGATTCAAAAGATGAGCCCGATCGGCCTCAAGGGGGCGCTATGGCGAAGGTCAACGCGTTTGGCCTCGTAACTCCTACGCCCTGATAGCTAGAGCAAAAATTCTTGCATTATATGATTCCTTGGTTAATGGCAAATCAAAAAGGTCAATAGAACCACTAAGCTCCGCCCACTTAGATTTTTTGCTATTTAGCATAATATGAAAAACCTACTTTTGAGAACTTGTCCTAGGGTCATTGACCCATCCTGTTATATTTGGTGTCAAACAACTCAGCAGAGTCCCAACCTCAATAATTATCGAAAAAATTTAGAATTTTTTAAACAATATGGCCGCCATATGCAAATTAATCTTACCGTGGCACACCCAAATTTACTCTAACAGCTGTAACTTTTGAATGCTTAAACCTACACTAATGCCACTTAACAACTTTGATGCCAACATGATTCTGAGGTAGCTCGTCAATCTGTGTAGACATACGCCCCCAGGGGGCGGAGCCAAAGCTAAAAATCTGTTTCTCAGGAACCGTACAAGCTATGAAGCTCTCCTTTGGCATGTATCATCTATGGCCTTTGTCCTAATGTTTTACAGAAGGAAAATTTGATATGCAAATTTTTGCAATCGTTATTAGCCAATCAGATTCCAGCAAGCTTTTGCCAGGCTAAACAATGACCAATCAGGACGATACTTATACCCTACATGTATCTCAGGGCCTTCTATCATCCATTAAAATATGGCGTTCATTGGCCTCAAGGGGGCGCTATAGCAGAAAATCAGTTATATCTAAAGGTACAAGTGGCCTAGGCTTGTTATTCTTTTTTAGTTGTATACTTTGCTGTAGCCTTTACAACTTTGTAATTACATATGTTTACCAAAAATGCAAAGATTTTCATCAGTGGCCAAAAGAGTAAAAATGTCTCTTTTCGAACTTGTCTTTAAGTCCTTAATCAATCAAAACAAATTTGGTCTTGATGCAATCTTGAGACCCTGTAGGTAAATAATTATCAAAAAAATCTTGACATTTTAACTATTTGAGGCCCATAAACCTTGATCAAACATGTACGTGAAAGCCTTTTCAGAGTTATTTGGCCAAAACTCTGTCAAAGTTTAAAACATGCCAAAACTGTTGAAGCTACTAATTAACAATGACATTTGAAGCACATGTGCCAAGTATGAGCCAAATAAGTCTTCAGTAGGCTCTACAGTGAAAAAATAACTATTTTCAATTTATTCTATTTATCGCTATTTTCCAACCTAAATGGACAGAAGACAGGAACCTTTCACCCTATCAACACACAAATTTATACACATATATAGACTGATAATCTGATCTTGATTGCAAATTTTCAGCCAAATCGGACATGTTTTGCCTCTACAACGGCTGGAAAACTACAGCGATTTTGTAGGCCTCAAGCCTGTATTATCGCTTTTTTAAAACCTAAATGGACAGAAGTCAGGAACCTTTGACCCTATTGACACAGAAATTGACATACATATATAGACTGATATTGTGATCTTGATTGCAAATTTTGAGCCAAATCAGATATTTTTTGCCTCTAATATGGCCAAAGAGCAACAGCCATTTTGTAGGCCATAAGCCTGTATTATCGCTTTTTTCAAGCCTAAATGGACAGAAGTCAGGAACCTTTGACCCTATCAACACACAAATTTACACACATATATATACAGTCCACTTGATCATGAGAACCAATTTTGAGCCCAATCGGACTTTTCCTCTCTTTGTAATAAATAGAAACACACTGATAGGGAATGTTCTGTCTTACTTATAGAGTGATAGATTTCCAGCAGGTTATATGTGGTCTCTTGCTGCGCTCTGGTGGTCATTTGGTGAAACAGCTACAAGTGAATTATTCTAAATTAAAGCTCTGCTGAACTTATTTAATCTTGCTTGTCTTGCTTAATTGAACATATTTATCCTTCTTGGTCATGCTACTCAGCCACCTGGGTCATTCTTGTTTATGCTCCACCCACTTATTTTTTTTTTATAAATTTGCATAATATGCAAAAAATACTTTTGAGATCTTGTCCTTGGATCCTTGACCAATCATGACATGTTTGGAGTCAAACAGTTCAGCAGAGCTTACTCCTCAATAATTATTTTAAAAATCTTTACATTTATAAACAATATGGCCACCATATGCAAATGAGTTGTACCATGGTGCAGTAAAATCTCTTTAACACTTATAACTTTTGAATGCTTAACCTGACACTAATACCACTTCAGTCCTTTGATCATTACATGATTCTCAGATACCCTGTCAGTTTAAGTAGACATACACCCCCCCAGGGGGCGGGGCCAATGCTCGATAGCTGTTTCTCTAGAACCATACAAGCTATCAAGGTCATCCTAGCCAATTATCATCTATGGCCCATGCACTAATGGTACACCAAATGAAAATTTGATATGGACACTTTTGTGGTCACTATTAGCCAATCACATTCCAGCAAGCTTTTAACAGGCGGAATGTTAATCAGGTCAAAACTTATATACTATATACGGGTTATTTATATGCCCTTTTTATGCCTTGTGTTTTTTCAATTTAAGAACTGAATTTGTTTCACCAAATGCCCACTAGAGTGCAGTAAGACACCACATAAAACCTGATGAACACTACAGCTCAATTTATCAATGCTTTTCAACTAGTTTACTCACACCACTCATCTAGCATTGCCATTATGGTCTTTATGGTCACGCTGGTCACCCAGCTTGGTTATGCTGGCCATCCAGCTTGGTCATGCTGGCCATTCACATTGGTCATTATGGTCCTGCTGGTCATTCAGCTTTGTCCTCATAGTAATGGTGGTCTTCCAGCTTGGTCATACTGGCCAACCACCTTTGCCATGCTGGTCATCCAGTTTGGTCATTATGGTCTTCCAGCTTGGTCAATATGGTCAACAAGTTTGTCATCCAGATTAGTCATGCTCGTAATCTAGCTTGGTCTTCACGGTCATGCTGGTCATCCTCATCCAGTTTGGCGATGCCGGTCAACCGGCAACATGTTTTAAGCCTAACTGGCCTCCAGGGGTCTCTTTGCCTGTGACGCTCGAACCCCGTAAATCGCCGCTTGCGGCTATATTTATTATTATTCTTATTCTTTTTCTGCCATAGAAGTGATCGGGCAGAAGAAACCATAAGGCCCACAGGGCTGAGACTTGGTCATATGGTAGTACTTCTCACCGCTACTCAGATTCAAAAGATGAGCCCTATCGGCCTCAAGGGGGCGCTATGGCAAAGCAAAACGCCTTTTGCCCTGTAACTCCCACGCCCTGATAGCTAGAGCAAAAATTCTTGCATTATATGATTCCTTGGTTAATGGCAAATCAAAAAGTTCAATAGAACCACTAAGCTCCGCCCACTTAGATTTTTTGCTATTTAGCATAATATGCAAAACCTACTTTTGAGAACTTGTCCTAGGGTCATTGACCAATCCTGTCATATTTGGTGTCAAACAACTCAGCAGAGTCCCATCCTTAATAATTATTTAAAAAATCTTGAAATTTGCAAAAAATATGGCCGCCATATGCAAATTAATCTTACCGTGGCACACCCAAATTTACTCTAACAGCTGTAACTTTTGAATGCTTAAACCTACACTAATGCCACTTTACAACTTTGATGCCAACATGATTCTGAGGTAGCCCGTCAATCTGTGTAGACATACGCCCCCAGGGGGCGGAGCCAAAGCTAAAAATCTGTTTCTCAGGAACCTTACAAGCTATGAAGCTCTCCTTTGGCATGTATCATCTATGGCCTATGTCCTAATGTTTTGCAGAAGGAAAATTTGATATGCAAATTTTTGCAATCGTTATTAGCCAATCAGATTCCAGCAAGCTTTTGACAGGCTAAACAATGACCAATCAGGACGTTACTTATACCCTACATGTATCTCAGGGCCTTCTATCATCCATTAAAATATGGCGTTGATTGGCCTCAAGGGGGCGCTATAGCAGAAAATCTGGTATATCTAAAGGTACAAGTGGCCTAGGCTTGTTATTCTTTTTTAGTTGTATACTTTGCTGTAGCCTTTACCACTTTGTAATTACATATGTTTACCAAAAATGCAAAGATTTTCATCAGTGGCCAAAAGAGTAAAAATTGCTCTTTTCGAACTTGTCTTTAAGTCCTTAATCAATCAAAACAAATTTGATCTTGATGCAATCTTGAGACCCTGTAGGTAAATAATTATCAAAAAAATCTTGACATTTTAACTATTTGAGGCCCATAAACCTTGATCAAACATGTACGTGAAAGCCTTTTCAGAGTTATTTGGCCAAAACTCTGTCAAAGTTTAAAACATGCCAAAACTGTTGAAGCTACTAATTAACAATGA
This sequence comes from Astyanax mexicanus, assembly GCF_023375975.1. Classification (NCBI taxonomy): domain Eukaryota; kingdom Metazoa; phylum Chordata; class Actinopteri; order Characiformes; family Acestrorhamphidae; genus Astyanax; species Astyanax mexicanus. The sequence continues at coordinate 6,940,446 of NW_026040041.1, forward strand.
CATTTGAAGTACATGTGCCAAGTATGAGCCAAATAAGTCTTCAGTAGGCTCTACAGTGAAAAAATAACTATTTTCAATTTATTCTATTTATCGCTATTTTCCAACCTAAATGGACAGAAGACAGGAACCTTTCACCATATCAACACACAAATTTATACACATATATAGACTGATAATCTGATCTTGATTGCAAATTTTCAGCCAAATCGGACATGTTTTGCCTCTACAACGGCTGGAAAACTACAGCGATTTTGTAGGCCTCAAGCCTGTATTATCGCTTTTTTCAAATCTAAATGGACAGAAGTCAGGAACCTTTGACCCTATTGACACAGAAATTGACATACATATATAGACTGAAATTGTGATCTTGATTGCAAATTTTGAGCCAAATCAGATATTTTTTGCCTCTAATATGGCCAAAGAGCAACAGCCATTTTGTAGGCCATAAGCCTGTATTATCACTTTTTTCAAACCTAAATGGTCAGAAGTCAGGAACCTTTGACCCTATCAACACACAAATTTACATACATGTATATACAGACCACTTGATCATGAGTACCAATTTGGAGCCCAATCAGACTTTTCTTCTCTTTTTAATAAATAGAAACACACTGATAGGGAATGTTCTGTCTTACTTATAGAGTGATAGATTTCCAGCAGGTTATATGTGGTCTCTTGCTGCGCTCTGGTGGTCATTTGGTGAAACAGCTACAGGTGAATTATTCTAAATTAAAGCTCTGCTGAACTTATTCAATCTTGCTTGTCTTGCTTAATTGAACATATTTATCCTTCTTGTTCATGATGGTCAGCCACCTGGGTCATTCTTGTTTATGCTCCACCCACTTAATTTTTTTTTAATTTGCATAATATGCAAAACCTACTTTTGAGATCTTGTCCTTGGATCCTTGACCAATCATGACATGTTTGGTGTCAAACAGTTCAGCAGAGCTTACTCCTCAATAATTATTAAAAAAATCTTTACATTTATAAACAATATGGCCGCCATATGCAAATGAGTTCTACCATGGTGCAGTAAAATGTCTTTAACACTTATAACTTTTGAATGCTTAACCTGACACTAATACCACTTCAGTCCTTTGATCATTACATGATTCTCAGATACCCTGTCAATTTAAGTAGACATACACCCCCAGGGGGCGGGGCCAATGCTCGATAGCTGTTTCTCTAGAAGCATACAAGCTATCAAGGTCATCCTAGCCAATTATCATCTATGGCCCATGCACTAATGGTACACCAAATGAAAATTTGATATGGACACTTTTGTGGTCACTATTAGCCAATCACATTCCAGCAAGCTTTTAACAGGCGGAATGTTAATCAGGTCAAAACTTATATACTATATACGGGTTATTTATATGCCCTTTTTATGCCTTGTGTTTTTTCAATTTAAGAACTGAATTTGTTTCACCAAATGCCCACTAGAGTGCAGTAAGACACCACATAAAACCTGATGAACACTACAGCTCAATTTATCAATGCTTTTCAACTAGTTTACTCACACCACTCATCTAGCATTGCCATTATGGTATTTATGGTCACGCTGGTCACACAGCTTGGTTATGCTGGCCATCCAGCTTGGTCATGCTGGCCATTCACATTGGTCGTTATGGTCCTGCTGGTCATTCAGCTTTGTCCTCATAGTAATGGTGGTCTTCCAGCTTGGTCATACTGGCCAACCACCTTTGCCATGCTGGTCATCCAGTTTGGTCATTACGGTCTTCCAGCTTGGTCAATATGGTCAACAAGTTTGTCATCCAGATTAGTCATGCTGGTAATCTAGCTTGGTCTTCACGGTCATGCTGGTCATCCTCATCCAGTTTGGCGATGCCGGTCAACCGGCAACATGTTTTAAGCCTAACTGGCCTCCAGGGGTCTCTTTGCCTGTAACGCTCGAACCCCGTAAATCGCCGCTTGCGGCTATATTTAGGGGTTCGAGCACGTAGTGCTAGAAACCCTATTGTAATTGTTCTGATTATTATTATTATTATTATTATTATTATTATTATTATTATTATTATTATTATTATAGTTCTTATTCTTTTTCTGCCATAGAAGTGATTGAGCAGAAGAAACCGTAAGGCCTACAGGGCTGAGACTTGGTCATATGGTAGTACTTCTCACCGCTACTCAGATTCAAAAGATGAGCCCGATCGGCCTCAAGGGGGCGCTATGGCGAAGGTCAACGCGTTTGGCCTCGTAACTCCTACGCCCTGATAGCTAGAGCAAAAATTCTTGCATTATATGATTCCTTGGTTAATGGCAAATCAAAAAGGTCAATAGAACCACTAAGCTCCGCCCACTTAGATTTTTTGCTATTTAGCATAATATGCAAAACCTACTTTTGAGAACTTGTCCTAGGGTCATTGACCAATCCTGTCATATTTGGTGTCAAACAACTCAGCAGAGTCCCAACCTCAATAATTATCAAAAAAATTGAGAATTTTTTAAACAATATGGCCGCCATATGCAAATTAATCTTACCGTGGCACACCCAAATTTACTCTAACAGCTGTAACTTTTGAATGCTTAAACCTACACTAATGCCACTTTAGAACTTTGATGCCAACATGATTCTGAGGTAGCCAGTCAATCTGTGTAGACATACGCCCCCAGGGGGCGGAGCCAAAGCTAAAAATCTGTTTCTCAGGAACCGTACAAGCTATGAAGCTCTCCTTTGGCATGTATCATCTATGGCCTATGTCCTAATGTTTTACAGAAGGAAAATTTGATATGCAAATTTTTGCAATCGTTATTAGCCAATCAGATTCCAGCAAGCTTTTGACAGGCTAAACAATGACCAATCAGGACGATACTTATACCCTACATGTATCTCAGGGCCTTCTATCATCCATTAAAATATGGCGTTGATTGGCCTCAAGGGGGCGCTATAGCAGAAAATCAGTTATATCTAAAGGTACAAGTGGCCTAGGCTTGTTATTCTTTTTTAGTTGTATACTTTGCTGTAGCCTTTACAACTTTGTAATTACATATGTTTACCAAAAATGCAAAGATTTTCATCAGTGGCCAAAAGAGTAAAAATTGCTCTTTTCGAACTTGTCTTTAAGTCCTTAATCAATCAAAACAAATTTGGTCTTGATGCAATCTTGAGACCCTGTAGGTAAATAATTATAAAAAAAATCTTGACATTTTAACTATTTGAGGCCCATAAACCTTGATCAAACATGTACGTGAAAGCCTTTTCAGAGTTATTTGGCCAAAACTCTGTCAAAGTTTAAAACATGCCAAAACTGTTGAAGATACTAATTAACAATGACATTTGAAGTACATGTGCCAAGTATGAGCCAAATAAGTCTTCAGTAGGCTCTACAGTGAAAAAATAACTATTTTCAATTTATTCTATTTATCGCTATTTTCCAACCTAAATGGACAGAAGACAGGAACCTTTCACCCTATCAACACACAAATTTATACACATATATAGACTGATAATCTGATCTTGATTGCAAATTTTCAGCCAAATCGGACATGTTTTGCCTCTACAACGGCTGGAAAACTACAGCGATTTTGTAGGCCTCAAGCCTGTATTATCGCTTTTTTCAAACCTAAATGGACAGAAGTCAGGAACCTTTGACCCTATTGACACAGAAATTGACATACATATATAGACTGATATTGTGATCTTGATTGCAAATTTTGAGCCAAATCAGATATTTTTTGCCTCTAATATGGCCAAAGAGCAACAGCCATTTTGTAGGCCATAAGCCTGTATTATCACTTTTTTCAAGCCTAAATGGACAGAAGTCAGGAACCTTTGACCCTATCAACACACAAATTTACACACATATATATACAGACCACTTGATCATGAGAACCAATTTTGAGCCCAATCGGACTTTTCCTCTCTTTGTAATAAATAGAAACACACTGATAGGGAATGTTCTGTCTTACTTATAGAGTGATAGATTTCCTGCAGGTTATATGTGGTCTCTTGCTGCGCTCTGGTGGTCATTTGGTGAAACAGCTACAGGTGAATTATTCTAAATTAAAGCTCTGCTGAACTTATTTAATCTTGCTTGTCTTGCTTAATTGAACATATTTATCCTTCTTGGTCATGCTACTCAGCCACCTGGGTCATTCTTGTTTATGTTCCACCCACTTAATTTTTTTTTTATTTGCATAATATGCAAAACTTACTTTTGAGATCTTGTCCTTGGATCCTTGACCAATCATGACATGTTTGGTGTCAAACAGTTCAGCAGAGCTTACTCCTCAATAATTATTAAAAAAATCTTTACATTTATAAACAATATGGCCGCCATATGCAAATGAGTTCTACCATGGTGCAGTAAAATGTCTTTAACACTTATAACTTTTGAATGCTTAACCTAACACTAATACCACTTCAGTCCTTTGATCATTACATGATTCTCAGATACCCTGTCAGTTTAAGTAGACATACACCCCCCCAGGGGGCGGGGCCAATGCTCGATAGCTGTTTCTCTAGAACCATACAAGCTATCAAGGTCATCCTAGCCAATTATCATCTATGGCCCATGCACTAATGGTACACCAAATGAAAATTTGATATGGACACTTTTGTGGTCACTATTAGCCAATCACATTCCAGCAAGCTTTTAACAGGCGGAATGTTAATAAGGTCAAAACTTATATACTATATACGGGTTATTTATATGCCCTTTTTATGCCTTGTGTTTTTTCAATTTAAGAACTGAATTTGTTTCACCAAATGCGCACTAGAGTGCAGTAAGACACCACATAAAACCTGATGAACACTACAGCTCAATTTATCAATGCTTTTCAACTAGTTTACTCACACCACTCATCTAGCATTGCCATTATGGTCTTTATGGTCACGCTGGTCACCCAGCTTGGTTATGCTGGCCATCCAGCTTGGTCATGCTGGCCATTCACATTGGTCATTATGGTCCTGCTGGTCATTCAGCTTTGTCCTCATAGTAATGGTGGTCTTCCAGCTTGGTCATACTGGCCAACCACCTTTGCCATGCTGGTCATCCAGTTTGGTCATTATGGTCTTCCAGCTTGGTCAATATGGTCAACAAGTTTGTCATCCAGATTAGTCATGCTGGTAATCTATCTTGGTCTTCACGGTCATGCTGGTCATCCTCATCCAGTTTGGCGATGCCGGTCAACCGGCAACATGTTTTAAGCCTAACTGGCCTCCAGGGGTCTCTTTGCCTGTAACGCTCGAACCCCGTAAATCGCCGCTTGCGGCTATATTTAGGGGTTCGAGCACGTAGTGCTAGAAACCCTATTGTAATTGTTCTGATTATTATTATTATTATTATTATTATTATTATTATTATTATTATTATTATAGTTCTTATTCTTTTTCTGCCATAGAAGTGATTGGGCAGAAGAAACCGTAAGGCCTACAGGGCTGAGACTTGATCATATGGTAGTACTTCTCACCGCTACTCAGATTCAAAAGATGAGCCCGATCGGCCTCAAGGGGGCGCTATGGCGAAGGTCAACGCGTTTGGCCCCGTAACTCCTACGCCCTGATAGCTAGAGCAAAAATTCTTGCATCATATGATTCCTTGATTAATGGCAAATCAAAAAGGTCAATAGAACCACTAAGCTCCGCCCACTTAGATTTTTTGCTATTTAGCATAATATGCAAAACCTACTTTTGAGAACTTGTCCTAAACTCATTGACCAATCCTGACATGTTTGGTGTCAAACAACTCAGCAGAGTCCCAACCTCAATAATTATTAAAAAAATCTTGAAATTTGCAAAAAATATGGCCGCCATATGCAAATTAATCTTACCGTGGCACACCCAAATTTACTTTAACAGCTGTAACTTTTGAATGCTTAAACCGACACTAATGCCACTTTAGACCTATGATGCCAACATGATTCTGAGGTAGCATGTCAATCTGTGTAGACATACGCCCCTAGGGGGCGGAGCCAAAGCTAAAAATCTGTTTCTCAGGAAGCGTACAAGCTATGAAGCTCTCCTTTGGCATGTATCATCTATGGCCTATGTCCTAATGTTTTACAGAAGGAAAATTTTATATGCAAATTTTTGCGATCGTTATTAGCCAATCAGATTCCAGCAAGCTTTTGACAGGCTAAACAATGACCAATCAGGACGATACTTATACCCTACATGTATCTCAGGGCCTTCTATCATCCATTAAAATATGGCGTTGATTGGCCTCAAGGGGGCGCTATAGCAGAAAATCAGTTATATCTAAAGGTACAAGTGGCCTAGGCTTGTTATTCTTTTTTAGTTGTATACTTTGCTGTAGCCTTTACAACTTTGTAATTACATATGTTTACCAAAAATGCAAAGATTTTCATCAGTGGCCAAAAGAGTAAAAATTGCTCTTTTCGAACTTGTCTTTAAGTCCTTAATCAATCAAAACAAATTTGGTCTTGATGCAATCTTGAGACCCTGTAGGTAAATAATTATCAAAAAAATCTTGACATTTTAACTATTTGAGGCCCATAAACCTTGATCAAACATGTACGTGAAAGTCTTTTCAGAGTTATTTGGCCAAAACTCTGTCAAAGTTTAAAACATGCCAAAACTGTTGAAGCTACTAATTAACAATGACATTTGAAGTACATGTGCCAAGTATGAGCCAAATAAGTCTTCAGTAGGCTCTACAGTGAAAAAATAACTATTTTCAATTTATTCTATTTATCGCTATTTTCCAACCTAAATGGACAGAAGACAGGAACCTTTCACCCTATCAACACACAAATTTATACACATATATAGACTGATAATCTGATCTTAATTGCAAATTTTCAGCCAAATCAGACATGTTTTGCCTCTACAACGGCTGGAAAACTACAGCAATTTTGTAGGCCTCAAGCCTTTATTATCGCTTTTTTCAAATCTAAATAGACAGAAGTCAGGAACCTTTGACCCTATTGACACAGAAATTGACATACATATATAGACTGATATTGTGATCCTAATTGCAAATTTTGAGCCAAATCAGATATTTTGTGCCTCTAATATGGCCAAAGAGCAACAGCCATTTTGTAGGCCATAAGCCTGTATTATCACTTTTTTCAAACCTAAATGGTCAGAAGTCAGGAACCTTTGACCCTATCAACACACAAATTTACATACATGTATATACAGACCACTTGATCATGAGTACCAATTTGGAGCCCAATCGGACTTTTCTTCTCTTTTTAATAAATAGAAACACACTGATAGGGAATGTTCTGTCTTTCTGATAGAGTGATAGATTTCCAGCAGGTTATATGTGGTCTCTTGCTGCGCTCTGGTGGTCATTTGGTGAAACAGCTACAGGTGAATTATTCTAAATTAAAGCTCTGCTGAACTTATTCAATCTTGCTTGTCTTGCTTAATTGAACATATTTATCCTTCTTGTTCATGCTGGTCAGCCGCCTGGGTCATTCTTGTTTATGCTCCACCCACTTAATTTTTTTTTAAATTTGCATAATATGCAAAACCTACTTTTGAGATCTTGTCCTTGGATCCTTGACCAATCATGACATGTTTGGTGTCAAACAGTTCAGCAGAGCTTACTCCTCAATAATTATTTAAAAAATCTTTACATTTATAAACAATATGGCCGCCATATGCAAATGAGTTCTACCATGGTGCAGTAAAATGTCTTTAACACTTATAACTTTTGAATGCTTAACCTGACACTAATACCACTTCAGTCCTTTGATCATTACATGATTCTCAGATACCCTGTCAGTTTAAATAGACATACACCCCCAGGGGGCGGAGCCAATGCTCGATAGCTGTTTCTCTAGAACCATACAAGCTACCAAGGTCATCCTTGCCAATGATCATCTATGGCCCATGCACTAATGGTACACCAAATGAAAATTTGATATGGACACTTTTGTGGTCACTATTAGCCAATCACATTCCAGCAAGCTTTTGACAGGCTGAATGTTAATCAGGTCTAAACTTATACACCATTATTGATATTATTGGTTATTGATATGTGCCCTTTTATGCCTCACTGCTAGGCTCGCAGCAGGATAAATGTGGCTTGTGTTTTTCAATTTAAGAACTGAAGTTGTTTCACCAAATGTCCACTAGAGTGCAGCAAAAGACCACATAAAACCTGATGAACACAACAGCTCAATTTATTAATGTTTTTCAACTAGTTTACTCACACCACTCATCTGGCATTGTCATTACTGTCTTTATGGTCACGCTGGTCACCCAGCTTGGTTATCCAGTTTGGTGATGACGGTCAACCAGCAACTGGTTTTAAGCCTAACTGGCCTCCAGGGGCCTCTTTGCCTGTGACGCTCGAACCCCGTAAATCGCCGCTTGCGGCTATATTTATTATTATTATTATAGTTCTTTTTCTTTTTCTGCCATAGAAGTGATTGGGCAGAAGAAACCGTAAGGCCTACAGGGCTGAGACTTGGTCATATGGTAGTACTTCTCACCGCTACTCAGATTCAAAAGATGAGCCCGATCGGCCTCAAGGGGGCGCTATGGCGAAGGTCAATGCGTTTGGCCTCGTAACTCCTACGCCCTGATAGCTAGAGCAAAAATTCTTGCATTATATGATTCCTTGGTTAATGGCAAATCAAAAAGGTCAATAGAACCACTAAGCTCCGCCCACTTAGATTTTTTGCTATTTAGCATAATATGCAAAACCTACTTTTGAGAACTTGTCCTAGGGTCATTGACCAATCCTGTCATATTTGGTGTCAAACAACTCAGCAGAGTCCCATCCTCAATAATTATTGAAAAAATTGAGAAATTTTTAAACAATATGGCCGCCATATGCAAATTAATCTTACCGTGGCACACCCAAATTTACTCTAACAGCTGTAACTTTTGAATGCTTAAACCTACACTAATGCCACTTTACATCTTTGATGCCAACATGATTCTGAGGTAGCCCGTCAATCTGTGTAGACATACGCCCCCAGGGGGCGGAGCCAAAGCTAAAAATCTGTTTCTCAGGAACCGTACAAGCCATGAAGCTCTCCTTTGGCAAGTATCATCTATGGCCTATGTCCTAATGTTTTACAGAAGGAAAAGTTGATATGCAAATTTTTGCGATCGTTATTAGCCAATCAGTTTCCAGCAAGCTTTTGACAGGCTAAACAATGACCAATCAGGACAATACATATACCCTACATGTATCTCAGGGCCTTCTATCATCCATTAAAATATGGCGTTGATTGGCCTCAAGGGGGCGCTATAGCAGAAAATCAGTTATATCTAAAGGTACAAGTGGCCTAGGCTTGTTATTCTTTTTTAGTTGTATACGTTGCTGTAGCCTTTACAACTTTGTAATTACATATGTTTACCAAAAATGCAAAGATTTTCATCAGTGGCCAAAAGAGTAAAAATTGCTCTTTTCGAACTTGTCTTTAAGTCCTTAATCAATCAAAACAAATTTGGTCTTGGTGCAATCTTGAGACACTGTAGGTAAATAATTATCAAAAAAATCTTGACATTTTTACTATTCGAGGCCCATAAACCTTGATCAAACATGTACGTGAAAGCCTTTTCAGAGTTATTTGGCCAAAACTCTGTCAAAGTTTAAAACATGCCAAAACTGTTGAAGCTACTAATTAACCATGACATTTGAAGTACATGTGCCAAGTATGAGCCATATAAGTCTTCAGTAGGCTCTACAGTGAAAAAATAACTATTTTCAATTTATTCTATTTATCGCTATTTTCCAACCTAAATGGACAGAAGACAGGAACCTTTCACCCTATCAACACACAAATTTATACACATATATAGACTGATAATCTGATCTTGATTGCAAATTTTCAGCCAAATCGGACATGTTTTGCCTCTACAACGGCTGGAAAACTACAGCGATTTTGTAGGCCTCAAGCCTGTATTATCGCTTTTTTCAAATCTAAATGGACAGAAGTCAGGAACCTTTGACCCTATTGACACAGAAATTGACATACATATATAGACTGATATTGTGATCTTGATTGCAAATTTTGAGCCAAATCAGATATTTTTTGCCTCTAATATGGCCAAAGAGCAACAGCCATTTTGTAGGCCATAAGCCTGTATTATTGCTTTTTTCAAGCCTGAATGGACAGAAGTCAGGAACCTTTGACCCTATCAACACACAAATTTACACACATAAATATACAGACCACTTGATCATGAGTACCAATTTGGAGCCCAATCGGACTTTTCTTCTCTTTTTAATAAATAGAAACACACTGATAGGGAATGTTCTGTCTTTCTGATAGAGTAATAGATTTCCAGCAGGTTATATGTGGTCTCTTGCTGCGCTCTGGTGGTCATTTGGTGAAACAGCTACAGGTGAATTATTCTAAATTAAAGCTCTGCTGAACTTATTCAATCTTGCTTGTCTTGCTTAATTGAACATCTTTATCCTTCTTGTTCATGCTGGTCAGCTGCCTGGGTCATTCTTGTTTATGCTCCACCCACTTAATTTTTTTTTAAATTTGCATAATATGCAAAACCTACTTTTGAGATCTTGTCCTTGGATCCTTGACCAATCATGACATGTTTGGTGTCAAACAGTTCAGCAGAGCTTACTCCTCAATAATTATTAAAAAAATCTTTACATTTATAAACAATATGGCCGCCATATGCAAATGAGTTCTACCATGGTGCAGTAAAATGTCTTTAACACTTATAACTTTTGAATGCTTAACCTGACACTAATACCACTTCAGTCCTTTGATCATTACATGATTCTCAGATACCCTGTCAGTTTAAGTAGACATACACCCCCCCAGGGGGCGGGGCCAATGCTCGATAGCTGTTTCTCTAGAACCATACAAGCTATCAAGGTCATCCTAGCCAATTATCATCTATGGCCCATGCACTAATGGTACACCAAATGAAAATTTGATATGGACACTTTTGTGGTCACTATTAGCCAATCACATTCCAGCAAGCTTTTAACAGGCGGAATGTTAATCAGGTCAAAACTTATATACTATATACGGGTTATTTATATGCCCTTTTTATGCCTTGTGTTTTTTCAATTTAAGAACTGAATTTGTTTCACCAAATGCCCACTAGAGTGCAGTAAGACACCACATAAAACCTGATGAACACTACAGCTCAATTTATCAATGCTTTTCAACTAGTTTACTCACACCACTCATCTAGCATTGCCATTATGGTCTTTATGGTCACGCTGGTCACCCAGCTTGGTTATGCTGGCCATCCAGCTTGGTCATGCTGGCCATTCACATTGGTCATTATGGTCCTGCTGGTCATTCAGCTTTGTCCTCATAGTAATGGTGGTCTTCCAGCTTGGTCATACTGGCCAACCACCTTTGCCATGCTTGTCATCCAGTTTGGTCATTATGGTCTTCCAGCTTGGTCAATATGGTCAACAAGTTTGTCATCCAGATTAGTCATGCTGGTAATCTAGCTTGGTCTTCACGGTCATGCTGGTCATCCTCATCCAGTTTGGCGATGCCGGTCAACCGGCAACATGTTTTAAGCGTAACTGGCCTCCAGAGGTCTCTTTGCCTGTAACGCTCGAACCCCGTAAATCGCCGCTTGCGGCTATATTTAGGGGTTCGAGCACGTAGTGCTAGAAACCCTATTGTAATTGTTCTGATTATTAGGGGTTCGAGCACGTAGTGCTAGAAACCCTATTGTAATTAGGGGTTCGAGCACGTAGTGCTAGAAACCCTATTGTAATTGTTCTGATTATTATTATTAGGGGTTCGAGCACGTAGTGCTAGAAACCCTATTGTAATTGTTCTGATTATTATTATTATTATTATTATTATTATTATTCTTATTCTTTTTCTGCCATAGAAGTGATCGGGCAGAAGAAACCGTAAGGCCTACAGGGCTGAGACTTGGTCATATGGTAGTACTTCTCACCGCTACTCAGATTCAAAAGATGTGCCCGATCGGCCTCAAGGGGGCGCTATGGCGAAGGTCAACGCGTTAGGCCTCGTAACTGCCACGCCCTGATAGCTAGAGCAAAAATTCTTGCATTATATGATTCCTTGGTTAATGGCAAATCAAAAAGGTCAATAGAACCACTAAGCTCCGCCCACTTAGATTTTTTGCTATTTAGCATAATATGCAAAACCTACTTTTGAGAACTTGTCCTAGGGTCATTGACCAATCCTGTCATATTTGGTGTCAAACAACTCAGCAGAGTCCCAACCTCAATAATTATCAAAAAAATTGTGAAATTTGTAAACAATATGGCCGCCATATGCAAATTAATCTTACCGTGGCACACCCAAATTTACTCTAACAGCTGTAACTTTTGAATGCTTAAACCTACACTAATGCCACTTTAGACCGTTGATGCCAACATGATTCTGAGGTAGCCCGTCAATCTGTGTAGACATACGCCCCCAGGGGGCGGAGCCAAAGCTAAAAATCTGTTTCTCAGGAACCGTAGAAGCTATGAAGCTCTCCTTTGGCATGTATCATCTATGGCCTATGTCCTAATGTTTTACAGAAGGAAAATATGATATGCAAATTTTTGCGATCGTTATTAGCCAATCAGTTTCCAGCAAGCTTTTGACATGCTAAACAATGACCAATCAGGACGATACTTATACCCTACATGTATCTCAGGGCCTTCTATCATCCATTAAAATATGGCGTTGATTGGCCTCAAGGGGGCGCTATAGCAGAAAATCAGTTATATCTAAAGGTACAAGTGGCCTAGGCTTGTTATTCTTTTTTAGTTGTATACTTTGCTGTAGCCTTTACAACTTTGTAATTACATGTATTTACCAAAAATGGAAAGATTTTCATCAGTGGCCAAAAGAGTAAAAATTGCTCTTTTCGAACTTGTCTTTAAGTCCTTAATCAATCAAAATAACTTTGGTCTTGATGCAATCTTGAGACCCTGTAGGTAAATAATTATCAAAAAAATCTTGACATTTTAACTATTTGAGGCCCATAAACCTTGATCAAACATGTACGTGAAAGCCTTTTCAGAGTTATTTGGCCAAAACTCTGTCAAAGTTTAAAACATGCCAAAACTGTTGAAGCTACTAATTAACAATGACATTTGAAGCACATTTGCCAAGTATGAGCCAAATAAGTCTTCAGTAGGCTCTACAGTGAAAAAATAACTATTTTCAATTTATTCTATTTATCGCTATTTTCCAACCTAAATGGACAGAAGACAGGAACCTTTCACCCTATCAACACACAAATTTATACACATATATAGACTGATAATCTGATCTTGATTGCAAATTTTCAGCCAAATCGGACATGTTTTCCCTCTACAACGGCTGGAAAACTACAGCGATTTTGTAGGCCTCAAGCCTGTATTATCGCTTTTTTCAAACCTAAATGGACATAAGTCAGGAACCTTTGACCCTATCGACACAGAAATTGACATACATATATAGACTGATATTGTGATCTTGATTGCAAATTTTGAGCCAAATCAGATATTTTTTGCCTCTAATATGGCCAAAGAGCAACAGCCATTTTGTAGGCCATAAGCCTGTATTATCGCTTTTTTCAAACCTAAATGGACAGAAGTCAGGAACCTTTGACCCTATCAACACACAAATTTACACACATATATATGCAGACCACTTGATCATGAGTACCAATTTGGAGCCCAATCGGACTTTTCTTCTCTTTTTAATAAATAGAAACACACTGATAGGGAATGTTCTGTCTTACTTATAGAGTGATAGATTTCCAGCAGGTTATATGTGGTCTCTTGCTGCGCTCTGGTGGTCATTTGGTGAAACAGCTACAGGTGAATTATTCTAAATTAAAGCTCTGCTGAACTTATTCAATCTTGCCTGTCTTGCTTAATTGAACATATTTATCCTTCTTGTTCATGATGGTCAGCCACCTGGGTCATTCTTGTTTATGCTCCACCCACTTAATTTTTTTTTAAATTTGCATAATATGCAAAACCTACTTTTGAGATCTTGTCCTTGGATCCTTGACCAATCATGACATGTTTGGTGTCAAACAGTTCAGCAGAGCTTACTCCTCAGTAATTATTTAAAAAATCTTTACATTTATAAACAATATGGCCGCCATATGCAAATGAGTTCTACCATGGTGCAGTAAAATGTCTTTAACACTTATAACTTTTGAATGCTTAACCTGACACTAATACCACTTCAGTCCTTTGATCATTACATGATTCTCAGATACCCTGTCAGTTAAAGTAGACATACACCCCCCCAGGGGGCGGGGCAAATGCTCGATAGCTGTTTCTCTAGAACCATACAGGCTATCAAGGTCATCCTAGCCAATTATCATCTATGGCCCATGCACTAATGGTACACCAAATGAAAATTTGATATGGACACTTTTGTGGTCACTATTAGCCAATCACATTCCAGCAAGCTTTTAACAGGCGGAATGTTAATCAGGTCAAAACTTATATACTATATACGGGTTATTTATATGCCCTTTTTATGCCTTGTGTTTTTTCAATTTAAGAACTGAATTTGTTTCACCAAATGCCCACTAGAGTGCAGTAAGACACCACATAAAACCTGATGAACACTACAGCTCAATTTATCAATGCTTTTCAACTAGTTTACTCACACCACTCATCTAGCATTGCCATTATGGTCTTTATGGTCACGCTGGTCACCCAGCTTGGTTATGCTGGCCATCCAGCTTGGTCATGCTGGCCATTCACATTGGTCATTATGGTCCTGCTGGTCATTCAGCTTTGTCCTCATAGTAATGGTGGTCTTCCAGCTTGGTCATACTGGCCAACCACCTTTGCCATGCTGGTCATCCAGTTTGGTCATTATGGTCCTCCAGCTTGGTCAATATGGTCAACAAGTTTGTCATCCAGATTAGTCATGCTGGTAATCTAGCTTGGTCTTCACGGTCATGCTGGTCATCCTCATCCAGTTTGGCGATGCCGGTCAACCGGCAACATGTTTTAAGCCTAACTGGCCTCCAGGGGTCTCTTTGCCTGTAACGCTCGAACCCCGTAAATCGCCGCTTGCGGCTATATTTATTCATATTAGGGGTTCGAGCACGTAGTGCTAGAAACCCTATTGTAATTGTTCTGATTATTATTATTATTATTATTATTCTTATTCTTTTTCTGCCATAGAAGTGATTGGGCAGAAGAAACCGTAAGGCCTACAGGGCTGAGACTTGGTCATATGGTAGTACTTCTCACCGCTACTCAGATTCAAAAGATGAGCCCGATCGGCCTCAAGGGGGCGCTATGGCGAAGGTCAACGCGTTTGGCCTCGTAACTGCTACGCCCTGATAGCTAGAGCAAAAATTCTTGCATTATATGATTCCTTGGTTAATGGCAAATCAAAAAGGTCAATAGAACCCCTAAGCTCCGCCCACTTAGATTTTTTGCTATTTAGCATAATATGCAAAACCTACTTTTGAGAACTTGTCCTAGGGTCATTGACCAATCCTGTCATATTTGGTGTCAAACAACTCAGCAGAGTCCCAAGCTCAATAATTATCGAAAAAATTGAGAAATTTTTAAACAATATGGCCGCCATATGCAAATTAATCTTACCGTGGCACACCCAAATTTACTCTAACAGCTGTAACTTTTGAATGCTTAAACCTACACTAATGCCACTTTACAACTTTGATGCCAACATGATTCTGAGGTAGACCGTCAATCTGTGTAGACATACGCCCCCAGGGGGCGGAGCCAAAACTAAAAATCTGTTTCTCAGGAACCGTACAAGCTATGAAGCTCTCCTTTGGCATGTATCATCTATGGCCTATGTGCTAATGTTTTACAGAAGGAAAATTTGATATGCAAATTTTTGCAATCGTTATTAGCCAATCAGATTCCAGCAAGCTTTTGACAGGCTAAACAATGACCAATCAGGACGATACTTATACCCTACATGTATCTCAGGGCCTTCTATCATCCATTAAAATATGGCGTTGATTGGCCTCAAGGGGGCGCTATAGCAGAAAATCAGTTATATCTAAAGGTACAAGTGGCCTAGGCTTGTTATTCTTTTTTAGTTGTATACTTTGCTGTAGCCTTTACAACTTTGTAATTACATATAATTACCAAAAATGCAAAGATTTTCATCAGTGGCCAAAAGAGTAAAAATTGCTCTTTTCGAACTTGTCTTTAAGTCCTTAATCAATCAAAACAAATTTGTTCATGATGCAATCTTGAGACCCTGTAGGTAAATAATTATCAAAAAAATCTTGACATTTTAACTATTTGAGGCCCATAAACCTTGATCAAACATGTACGTGAAAGCCTTTTCAGAGTTATTTGGCCAAAACTCTGTCAAAGTTTAAAACATGCCAAAACTGTTGAAGCTACTAATTAACAATGACATTTGAAGTACATGTGCCAAGTATGAGCCAAATAAGTCTTCAGTAGGCTCTACAGTGAAAAAATAACTATTTTCAATTTATTCTATTTATCGCTATTTTCCAACCTAAATGGACAAAAGACAGGAACCTTTCACCCTATCAACACACAAATTTATACACATATATAGACTGATAATCCGATCTTGATTGCAAATTTTCAGCCAAATCGGACATGTTTTGCCTCTACAACGGCTGGAAAACTACAGCGATTTTGTAGGCCTCAAGCCTGTATTATCGCTTTTTTCAAATCTAAATGGACAGAAGTCAGGAACCTTTGACCCTATTGGCACAGAAATTGACATACATATATAGACTGATATTGTGATCCTGATTGTGATCCTGATTTTGAGCCAAATCAGATATTTTTTGCCTCTAATATGGCCAAAGAGCAACAGCCATTTTGTAGGCCATAAGCCTGTATTATCACTTTTTTCAAACCTAAATGGTCAGAAGTCAGGAACCTTTGACCCTATCAACACACAAATGTACATACATGTATATACAGACCACTTGATCATGATTGCAAATTTTGAGTCAAATCAGATATTTTTTGCCTCTAATATGGCCAAAGAGCAACAGCCATTTTGTAGGCCATAAGCCTTAGTCATGCTGGTAATCTAGCTTGGTCTTCACGGTCATGCTGGTCATCCTCATCCAGTTTGGCGATGCCGGTCAACCGGCAACATGTTTTAAGCCTAACTGGCCTCCAGGGGTCTCTTTGCCTGTGACGCTCGAACCCCGTAAATCGCCGCTTGCGGCTATATTTATTATTATTAGGGGTTCGAGCACGTAGTGCTAGAAACCCTATTGTAATTGTTCTGATTATTATTATTAGGGGTTCGAGCACGTAGTGCTAGAAACCCTATTGTAATTGTTCTGATTATTATTATTATTATTATTCTTATTCTTTTTCTGCCATAGAAGTGATTGGGCAGAAGAAACCGTAAGGCCTACAGGGCTGAGACTTGGTCATATGGTAGTACTTCTCACCGCTACTCAGATTCAAAAGATGAGCCCGATCGGCCTCAAGGGGGCGCTATGGCGAAGGTCAACGCGTTTGGCCTCGTAACTCCTACGCCCTGATAGCTAGAGCAAAAATTCTTGCATTATATGATTCCTTGGTTAATGGCAAATCAAAAAGGTCAATAGAACCACTAAGCTCCGCCCACTTAGATTTTTTGCTATTTAGCATAATATGAAAAACCTACTTTTGAGAACTTGTCCTAGGGTCATTGACCAATCCTGTCATATTTGGTGTCAAACAACTCAGCAGATTCCCAACCTCAATAATTATTAAAAAAATTGTGAAATTTGTAAACTATATGGCCGCCATATGCAAATTAATCTTACCGTGGCACACCCAAATTTACTCTAACAGCTGTAACTTTTGAATGCTTAAACCTACACTAATGCCACTTTACAACGTTGATGCCAACATGATTCTGAGGTAGCCCGTCAATCTGTGTAGACATACGCCCCCAGGGGGCGGAGCCAAAGCTAAAAATCTGTTTCTCAGGAACCGTACAAGCTATGAAGCTCTCCTTTGGCATGTATCATCTATGGCCTATGTCCTAATGTTTTACAGAAGGAAAATTTGATATGCAAATTTTTGCGATCGTTATTAGCCAATCAGATTCCAGCAAGCTTTTGACATGCTAAACAATGACCAATCAGGACGATACTTATACCCTACATGTATTTCAGGGCCTTCTATCATCCATTAAAATATGGCGTTGATTGGCCTCAAGGGGGCGCTATAGCAGAAAATCAGTTATATCTAAAGGTACAAGTGGCCTAGGCTTGTTATTCTTTTTTAGTTGTATACTTTGCTGTAGCCTTTACAACTTTGTAATTACATGTGTTTACCAAAAATGCAAAGATTTTCATCAGTGGCCAAAAGAGTAAAAATTGCTCTTTTCGAACTTGTCTTTAAGTCCTTAATCAATCAAAACAAATTAGGTCTTGATGCAATCTTCAGACCCTGTAGGTAAATAATTATCAAAAAAATCTTGACATTTTAACTATTTGAGGCCCATAAACCTTGATCAAACATGTACGTGAAAGCCTTTTCAGAGTTATTTGGCCAAAACTCTGTCAAAGTTTAAAACATGCCAAAACTGTTGAAGCTACTAATTAACAATGACATTTGAAGCACATGTGCCAAGTATGAGCCAAATAAGTCTTCAGTAGGCTCTACAGTGAAAAAATAACTATTTTCAATTTATTCTATTTATCGCTATTTTCCAACCTAAGTGGACAGAAGACAGGAACCTTTCACCCTATCAACACACAAATTTATACACATATATAGACTGATAATCTGATCTTGATTGCAAATTTTCAGCCAAATCGGACTTGTTTTGCCTCTACAACGGCTGGAAAACTACAGCGATTTTGTAGGCCTCAAGCCTGTATTATCGCTTTTTTCAAACCTAAATGGACATAAGTCAGGAACCTTTGACCCTATCGACACAGAAATTGACATACATATATAGACTGATATTGTGATCTTGATTGCAAATTTTGAGCCAAAACAGATATTTTTTGCCTCTAATATGGCCAAAGAGCAACAGCCATTTTGTAGGCCATAAGCCTGTATTATCGCTTTTTTCAAACCTAAATGGACAGAAGTCAGGAACCTTTGACCCTATCAACACACAAATTTACACACATATATATGCAGACCACTTAATCATGAGTACCAATTTGGAGCCCAATCGGACTTTTCTTCTCTTTTTAATAAATAGAAACACACTGATAGGGAATGTTCTGTCTTACTTATAGAGTGATAGATTTCCAGCAGGTTATATGTGGTCTCTTGCTGCGCTCTGGTGGTCATTTGGTGAAACAGCTACATTTGAATTATTCTAAATTAAAGCTCTGCTGAACTTATTTAATCATTTTTGTCTTGCTTAATTGAACATATTTATCCTTCTTGGTCATGCTAGTCAGCCACCTGGGTCATTCTTATTTATGCTTCACCCACTTAATTTTTTTTTAATTTGCATAATATGCAAAACCTACTTTTGAGATCTTGTCTTTGCCTCCTTGACCAATCATGACATGTTTGGTGTCAAACAGTTCAGCAGAGCTTACTCCTCAATAATTATAAAAAAAAATCTTTACATTTATAAACAATATGGCCGCCATATGCAAATTAGTTTTACCATGGTGCAGTAAAATGTCTTTAACACTTATAACTTTTGAATGCTTAACCTGACACTAATACCACTTCAGTCCTTTGATCATTACATGATTCTCAGATACCCTGTGAGTTTAAGTAGACATACACACCCCCAGGGGGCGGGGCCAATGCTCGATAGCTGTTTCTCTACAACCATACAAGCTATCAAGGTCATCCTTGCCAATTATCATCTATGGCCCATGCACTAATGGTACACCAAATGAAAATTTGATATGGACACTTTTGTGGTCACTATTAGCCAAACACATTCCAGGAAGCTTTTAACAGGCGGAATGTTAATCAGGTCAAAACTTATATACTATATACGGGTTATTTATATGCCCTTTTTATGCCTTGTGATTTTTCAATTGAAGAACTGAATTTGTTTCACCAAATGCCCACTAGAGTGCAGTAAGACACCACATAAAACCTGATGAACACTACAGCTCAATTTATCAATGCTTTTCAACTAGTTTACTCACACCACTCATCTAGCATTGCCATTATGGTCTTTATGGTCACGCTGGTCACCCAGCTTGGTTATGCTGGCCATCCAGCTTGGTCATGCTGGCCATTCACATTGGTCATTATGGTCCTGCTGGTCATTCAGCTTTGTCCTCATAGTAATGGTGGTCTTCCAGCTTGGTCATACTGGCCAACCACCTTTGCCATGCTGGTCATCCAGTTTGGTCATTATGGTCCTCCAGCTTGGTCAATATGGTCAACAAGTTTGTCATCCAGATTAGTCATGCTGGTAATCTAGCTTGGTCTTCACGGTCATGCTGGTCATCCTCATCCAGTTTGGCGATGCCGGTCAACCGGCAACATGTTTTAAGCCTAACTGGCCTCCAGGGGTCTCTTTGCCTGTAACGCTCGAACCCCGTAAATCGCCGCTTGCGGCTATATTTATTATTATTATTATTATTCTTATTCTTTTTCTGCCATAGAAGTGATTGGGCAGAAGAAACCGTAAGGCCTACAGGGCTGAGACTTGGTCATATGGTAGTACTTCTCACCGCTACTCAGATTCAAAAGATGAGCCCGATCGGCCTCAAGGGGGCGCTATGGCGAAGGTCAACGCGTTTGGCCTCGTAACTCCTACGCCCTGATAGCTAGATCAAAAATTCTTGCATTATATAATTCCTTGGTTAATGGCAAATCAAAAAGGTCAATAGAACCACTAAGCTCCGCCCACTTAGATTTTTTGCTATTTCGCATAATATGCAAAACCTACTTTTGAGAACTTGTCCTAGGGTCATTGACCAATCCTGTCATATTTGGTGTCAAACAACTCAACAGAGTCCCAACCTCAATAATTATCAAAAAAATTGTGAAATTTGTAAACAATATGGCCGCCATATGCAAATTAATCTTACCGTGGCACACCCAAATTTACTCTAACAGCTGTAACTTTTGAATGCTTAAACCTACACTAATGCCACTTTAGACCTTTGATGCCAACATGATTCTGAGGTAGCCCGTCAATCTGTGTAGACATACGCCTCCAGGGGGCGGAGCCAAAGCTAAAAATCTGTTTCTCAGGAACCGTACAAGCTATGAAGCTCTCCTTTGGCATGCATCATCTATGGCCTATGTCCTAATGTTTTACAGAAGGAAAATTTGATATGCAAATTTTTGCGATCGTTATTAGCCAATCAGTTTCCAGCAAGCTTTTGACATGCTAAACAATGACCAATCAGGACGATACTTATACCCTACATGTATCTCAGGGCCTTCTATCATCCATTAAAATATGGCGTTGATTGGCCTCAAGGGGGCGCTATAGCAGAAAATCAGTTATATCTAAAGGTACAAGTGACCTAGGCTTGTTATTCTTTTTAATTGTATACTTTGCTGTAGCCTTTACAACTTTGTAATTACATGTATTTACCAAAAATGCAAAGATTTTCATCAGTGGCCAAAAGAGTAAAAATGGCTCTTTTCGAACTTGTCTTTAAGTCCTTAATCAATCAAAACAAATTTGGTCTTTATGCAATCTTGAGACCCTGTAGGTAAATAATTATCAAAAAAATCTTGACAAATTAACTACTTGAGGCCCATAAACCTTGATCAAACATGTACGTGAAAGCCTTTTCAGAGTTATTTGGCCAAAACTCTGTCAAAGTTTAAAACATGCCAAAACTGTTGAAGCTACTAATTAACAATGACATTTGAAGTACATGTGCCAAGTATGAGCCAAATAAGTCTTCAGTAGGCTCTACAGTGAAAAAATAACTATTTTCAATTTATTCTATTTATCGCTATTTTCCAACCTAAATGGACAGAAGACAGGAACCTTTCACCCTATCAACACACAAATTTATACACATATATAGACTGATAATCTGATCTTGATTGCAAATTTTCAGCCAAATCGGACATGTTTTGCCTCTACAACGGCTGGAAAACTACAGCGATTTTGTAGGCCTCAAGCCTGTATTATCGCTTTTTTCAAATCTAAATGGACAGAAGTCAGGAACCTTAGACCCTTTTGACACAGAAATTGACATACATGTATAGACTGATATTGTGATCCTGATTGCAAATTTTGAGCCAAATCTGATATTTTTTGCCTCTAATATGGCCAAAGAGCAACAGCCATTTTGTAGGCCATAAGCCTGTATTATCACTTTTTTCAAACCTAAATGGTCAGAAGTCAGGAACCTTTGACCCTGTCGACACACAAATTTACATACATGTATATACAGACCACTTGATCATGAGTACCAATTTGGAGCCCAATCGGACTTTTCTTCTCTTTTTAATAAATAGAAACACACTGATAGGGAATGTTCTGTCTTTCTGATAGAGTGATAGATTTCCAGCAGGTTATATGTGGTCTCTTGCTGCGCTCTGGTGGTCATTTGGTGAAACAGCTACAGGTGAATTATTCTAAATTAAAGCTCTGCTGAACTTATTCAATCTTGCTTGTCTTGCTTAATTGAACATATTTATCCTTCTTGTTCATGCTGGTCAGCCGCCTGGGTCATTCTTGTTTATGTTCCACCCACTTAATTTTTTTTAATTTGCATAATATGCAAAACTTACTTTTGAGATCTTGTCCTTGGATCCTTGACCAATCATGACATGTTTGGTGTCAAACAGTTCAGCAGAGCTTACTCCTCAATAATTATTAAAAAAAATCTTTACATTTATAAACAATATGGCCGCCATATGCAAATGAGTTCTACCATGGTGCAGTAAAATGTCTTTAACACTTATAACTTTTGAATGCTTAACCTAACACTAATACCACTTCAGTCCTTTGATCATTACATGATTCTCAGATACCCTGTCAGTTTAAGTAGACATACACCCCCAGGGGGCGGGGCTAATGCTCGATAGCTGTTTCTCTAGAACCATACAAGCTATCAAGGTCATCCTAGCCAATTATCATCTATGGCCCATGCACTAATGGTACACCAAATGAAAATTTGATATGGACACTTTTGTGGTCACTATTAGCCAATCACATTCCAGCAAGCTTTTAACAGGCGGAATGTTAATCAGGTCAAAACTTATATACTATATACGGGTTATTTATATGCCCTTTTTATGCCTTGTGTTTTTTCAATTTAAGAACTGAATTTGTTTCACCAAATGCGCACTAGAGTGCAGTAAGACACCACATAAAACCTGATGAACACTACAGCTCAATTTATCAATGCTTTTCAACTAGTTTACTCACACCACTCATCTAGCATTGCCATTATGGTCTTTATGGTCACGCTGGTCACCCAGCTTGGTTATGCTGGCCATCCAGCTTGGTCATGCTGGCCATTCACATTGGTCATTATGGTCCTGCTGGTCATTCAGCTTTGTCCTCATAGTAATGGTGGTCTTCCAGCTTGGTCATACTGGCCAACCACCTTTGCCATGCTGGTCATCCAGTTTGGTCATTATGGTCTTCCAGCTTGGTCAATATGGTCAACAAGTTTGTCATCCAGATTAGTCATGCTGGTAATCTAGCTTGGTCTTCACGGTCATGCTGGTCATCCTCATCCAGTTTGGCGATGCCGGTCAACCGGCAACATGTTTTAAGCCTAACTGGCCTCCAGGGGTCTCTTTGCCTGTAACGCTCGAACCCCGTAAATCGCCGCTTGCGGCTATATTTATTATTATTCTTATTCTTTTTCTGCCATAGAAGTGATCGGGCAGAAGAAACCGTAAGGCCTACAGGGCTGAGACTTGGTCATATGGTAGTACTTCTCACCGCTACTCAGATTCAAAAGATGAGCCAAATCGGCCTCAAGGGGGCGCTATGGCGAAGGTCAACGCGTTAGGCCTCGTAACTGCCACACCCTGATAGCTAGAGCAAAAATTCTTGCATTATATGATTCCTTGGTTAATGGCAAATCAAAAAGGTCAATAGAACCACTAAGCTCCGCCCACTTAGATTTTTTGCTATTTAGCATAATATGCAAAACCTACTTTTGAGAACTTGTCCTAGGGTCATTGACCAATCCTGTCATATTTGGTGTCAAACAACTCAGCAGAGTCCCAACCTCAATAATTATCAAAAAAATTGTGAAATTTGTAAACAATATGGCCGCTATATGCAAATTAATCTTACCGTGGCACACCCAAATTTACTCTAACAGCTGTAACTTTTGAATGCTTAAACCTACACTAATGCCACTTTACAACTTTGATGCCAACATGATTCTGAGGTAGCCCGTCAATCTGTGTAGACATAGGCCCCGAGGGGGCGGAGCCAAAGCTAAAAATCTGTTTCTCAGGAACCGTACAAGCTATGAAGCTCTCCTTTGGCATGTATCATCTATGGCCTATGTCCTAATGTTTTACAGAAGGAAAATTTGATATGCAAATTTTTGCGATCGTTATTAGCCAATCAGTTTCCAGCAAGCTTTTGACATGCTAAACAATGACCAATCAGGACGATACTTATACCCTACATGTATCTCAGGGCCTTCTATCATCCATTAAAATATGGCGTTGATTGGCCTCAAGGGGGCGCTATAGCAGAAAATCAGTTATATCTAAAGGTACAAGAGGCCTAGGCTTGTTGTCCTTTTTTAGTTGTATACTTTGCTGTAGCCTTTACAACTTTGTAATTACATATGTTTACCAAAAATGCAAAGATTTTCATCAGTGGCCAAAAGAGTAAAAATTGCTCTTTTCGAACTTGTCTTTAAGTCCTTAATCAATCAAAACAAATTTGGTCTTGATGCAATCTTGAGACCCTGTAGGTAAATAATTATCAAAAAAATCTTGACATTTTAACTATTTGAGGCCCATAAACCTTGATCAAACATGTACGTGAAAGCCTTTTCAGAGTTATTTGGCCAAAACTCTGTCAAAGTTTAAAACATGCCAAAACTGTTGAAGCTACTAATTAACAATGACATTTGAAGTACATGTGCCAAGTATGAGCCAAATAAGTCTTCAGTAGGCTCTACAATGAAAAAATTACTATTTTCAATTTATTCTATTTATCGCTATTTTCCAACCTAAATGGACAGAAGACAGGAACCTTTCATCCTATCAACACACAAATTTATACACATATATAGACTGATAATCTGATCTTGATTGCAAATTTTCAGCCAAATCGGACATGTTTTGCCTCTACAACGGCTGGAAAACTACAGCGATTTTGTAGGCCTCAAGCCTGTATTATCACTTTTTTCAAATCTAAATGGACAGAAGTCAGGAACCTTTGACCCTATTGACACAGAAATTGACATACATATATAGACTGATATTGTGATCCTGATTGCAAATTTTGAGCCAAATCAGATATTTTTTGCCTCTAATATGGCCAAAGAGCAACAGCCATTTTGTAGGCCATAAGCCTGTATTATCACTTTTTTCAAACCTAAATGGTCAGAAGTCAGGAACCTTTGACCCTATCAACACACAAATTTACATACATGTATATACAGACCACTTGATCATGAGTACCAATTTGGAGCCCAATCGGACTTTTCTTCTCTTTTTAATAAATACAAACACACTGATAGGGAATGTTCTGTCTTTCTGATAGAGTAATAGATTTCCAGCAGGTTATATGTGGTCTCTTGCTGCGCTCTGGTGGTCATTTGGTGAAACAGCTACAGGTGAATTATTCTAAATTAAAGCTCTGCTGAACTTATTCAATCTTGCTTGTCTTGCTTAATTGAACATCTTTATCCTTCTTGTTCATGCTGGTCAGCCGCCTGGGTCATTCTTGTTTATGCTCCACCCAATTAATTTTTTTTGAAATTTGCATAATATGCAAAACCTACTTTTGAGATCTTGTCCTTGGATCCTTGACCAATCATGACATGTTTGGTGTCAAACAGTTCAGCAGAGCTTACTCCTCAATAATTATAAAAAAAATCTTTACATTTATAAACAATATGGCCGCCATATGCAAATGAGTTCTACCATGGTGCAGTAAAATGTCTTTAACACTTATAACTTTTGAATGCTTAACCTGACACTAATACCACTTCAGTCCTTTGATCATTACATGATTCTCAGATACCCTGTCAGTGTAAGTAGACATACACCCCCCCAGGGGGCGGGGCCAATGCTCGATAGCTGTTTCTCTAGAACCATACAAGCTATCAAGGTCATCCTAGCCAATTATCATCTATGGCCCATGCACTAATGGTACACCAAATGAAAATTTGATATGGACACTTTTGTGGTCACTATTAGCCAATCACATTCCAGCAAGCTTTTAACAGGCGGAATGTTAATCAGGTCAAAACTTATATACTATATACGGGTTATTTATATGCCCTTTTTATGCCTTGTGTTTTTTCAATTTAAGAACTGAATTTGTTTCACCAAATGCGCACTAGAGTGCAGTAAGACACCACATAAAACCTGATGAACACTACAGCTCAATTTATCAATGCTTTTCAACTAGTTTACTCACACCACTCATCTAGCATTGCCATTATGGTCTTTATGTTCACGCTGGTCACCCAGCTTGGTTATGCTGGCCATCCAGCTTGGTCATGCTGGCCATTCACATTGGTCATTATGGTCCTGCTGGTCATTCAGCTTTGTCCTCATAGTAATGGTGGTCTTCCAGCTTGGTCATACTGGCCAACCACCTTTGCCATGCTGGTCATCCAGTTTGGTCATTATGGTCTTCCAACTTGGTCAATATGGTCAACAAGTTTGTCATCCAGATTAGTCATGCTGGTAATCTAGCTTGGTCTTCACGGTCATGCTGGTCATCCTCATCCAGTTTGGCGATGCCGGTCAACCGGCAACATGTTTTAAGCCTAACTGGCCTCCAGGGGTCTGTTTGCCTGTAACGCTCGAACCCCGTAAATCGCCGCTTGCGGCTATATTTGTTCTGATTATTAGGGGTTCGAGCACGTAGTGCTAGAAACCCTATTGTAATTGTTCTGATTATTATTATTAGGGGTTCGAGCACGTAGTGCTAGAAACCCTATTGTAATTGTTCTGATTATTAGGGGTTCGAGCACGTAGTGCTAGAAACCCTATTGTAATTGTTCTGATTATTAGGGGTTCGAGCACGTAGTGCTAGAAACCCTATTGTAATTGTTCTGATTATTATTATTAGGGGTTCGAGCACGTAGTGCTAGAAACCCTATTGTAATTGTTCTGATTATTATTAGGGGTTCGAACACGTAGTGCTAGAAACCCTATTGTAATTGTTCTGATTATTATTATAGTTCTTATTCTTTTTCTGCCATAGAAGTGATTGGGCAGAAGAAACCGTAAGGCCTACAGGGCTGAGACTTGGTCATATGGTAGTACTTCTCACCGCTACTCAGATTCAAAAGATGAGCCCGATCGGCCTCAAGGGGGCGCTATGGCGAAGGTCAACGCGTTTGGCCTCGTAACTCCTACGCCCTGATAGCTAGAGCAAAAATTCTTGCATTATATGATTCCTTGGTTAATGGCAAATCAAAAAGGTCAATAGAACCACTAAGCTCCGCCCACTTAGATTTTTTGCTATTTAGCATAATATGCAAAACCTACTTTTGAGAACTTGTCCTAGGGTCATTGACCAATCCTGTCATATTTGGTGTCAAACAACTCAGCAGAGTGCCAACCTCAATAATTATCGAAAAAATTGAGAAATTTTTAAACAATATGGCCACCATATGCAAATTAATCTTACCGTGGCACACCCAAATTTACTCTAACAGCTGTAACTTTTGAATGCTTAAACATACACTAATGCCACTTTACAACTTTGATGCCAACATGATTCTGAGGTAGCCAGTCAATCTGTGTAGACATACACCCCCAGGGGGCGGAGCCAAAGCTAAAAATCTGTTTCTCAGGAACCGTACAAGCTATGAAGCTCTCCTTTGGCATGTATCATCTATGGCCTATGTCCTAATGTTTTACAGAAGGAAAATTTGATATGCAAATTTTTGCAATCGTTATTAGCCAATCAGATTCCAGCAAGCTTTTGACAGGCTAAACAATGACCAATCAGGATGATACTTATACCCTACATGTATCTCAGGGCCTTCTATCATCCATTAAAATATGGTGTTGATTGGCCTCAAGGGGGCGCTATAGCAGAAAATAAGTTATATCTAAAGGTACAAGTGGCCTAGGCTTGTTATTCTTTTTTAGTTGTATACTTTGCTGTAGCCTTTACAACTTTGTAATTACATATGTTTACCAAAAATGCAAAGATTTTCATCAGTGGCCAAAAGAGTAAAAATTGCTCTTTTCGAACTTGTCTTTAAGTCCTTAATCAATCAAAACAAATTTGGTCTTGATGCAATCTTGAGACCCTGTAGGTAAATAATTATCAAAAAAATCTTGACATTTTAACTATTTGAGGCCCATAAACCTTGATCAAACATGTACGTGAAAGCCTTTTCAGAGTTATTTGGCCAAAACTCTGTCAAAGTTTAAAACATGCCAACACTGTTGAAGTTACTAATTAACAATGACATTTGAAGTACATGTGCCAAGTATGAGCCAAATAAGTCTTCAGTAGGCTCTACAGTGAAAAAATAACTATTTTCAATTTATTCTATTTATCGCTATTTTCCAACCTAAATGGACAGAAGACAGGAACCTTTCACCCTATCAACACACAAATTTATACACATATATAGACTGATAATCTGATCTTGATTGCAAATTTTCAGCCAAATCGGACATGTTTTGCCTCTACAACGGCTGGGAAACTACAGCGATTTTGTAGGCCTCAAGCCTGTATTATCGCTTTTTTCAAATCTAAATGGACAGAAGTCAGGAACCTTTTACCCTATTGACACAGAAATTGACATACATATATAGACTGATATTGTGATCCTGATTGCAAATTTTGAGCCAAATCACATATTTTTTGCCTCTAATATGGACAAAGAGCAACAGCCATTTTGTAGGCCATAAGCCTGTATTATCACTTTTTTCAAACCTAAATGGTCAGAAGTCAGGAACCTTTGACCCTATCAACACACAAATTTACATACATGTATATACAGACCACTTGATCATGAGTACCAATTTGGAGCCCAATCGGACTTTTCTTCTCTTTTTAATAAATAGAAACACACTGATAGGGAATGTTCTGTCTTACTTATAGAGTGATAGATTTTCAGCAGGTTATATGTGGTCTCTTGCTGCACTCTGGTGGTCATTTGGTGAAACAGCTACAGGTGAATTATTCTAAATTAAAGCTCTGCTGAACTTATTTAATCTAGCTTGTCTTGCTTAATTGAAGATCTTTATCCTTCTTAGTCATGCTAGTCAGCCACCTGGGTCATTCTTGTTTATGTTGCACCCACTTAATTTTTTTTTTTATTTGCATAATATGTAAAACTTACTTTTGAGATCTTGTCCTTGGCTCCTTGACCAATCATGACATATTTGGTATCAAACAGTTCAGCAGAGCTTACTCCTCAATAATTATTTAAAAAATCTTTACATTTATAAACAATATGGCCGCCATATGCAAATGAGTTCTACCATGGTGCAGTAAAATCTCTTTAACACTTATAACTTTTGAATGCTTAACCTGACACTAATACCACTTCAGTCCTTTGATCATTACATGATTCTCAGATACCCTGTCAGTTTAAGTAGACATACACCCCCCCAGGGGGCGGAGCCAATGCTCGATAGCTGTTTCTCTAGAACCATACAAGCTATCAAGGTCGTCCTTGCCAATTATCATCTATGGCCCATGCACTAATGGTACACCAAATGAAAATTTGATATGGACACTTTTGTGGTCACTATTAGCCAATCACATTCCAGCAAGCTTTTGACAGGCTGAATGTCAATCAGGTCAAAACCTATGTACTATTATTGATATTATTGGTTATTAATATGTGCCCTTGTCATGCCTCACTGCTAGGCTCTCCGAATGCCCACTAGAGTGCAGCAAGAGACCACATAAAACCTGCTGAACACTACAGCTCAATTTATCAATGCATTTCAACTAGATTACTCACACCACTCATCTAGCATTGTCATTATGGTCTTTATGGTCACGCTGGTCACCTAGCTTGGTTATGCTGCCCATCCAGCTAGGTCATTCTGGTCATTCACATTGGTCATTATGGTCCTGCTGGTCATTCAGCTTTGTCATCATAGCAATGCTGGTCATCCAGCTTGGTCATACTGGCCAAACACCTTTGCCATGCTGGTCATCCAGTTTGGTGATGCCAGTCAACCAGCAACATGTTTTAAGCCTAACTGGCCTCCAGGGGCCTCTTTGTCTGTAACGCTCGAACCCCGTAAATCGCCGCTTGCGGCTATATTTATTATTATTATTATTATTATTATTATTATTATTATTCTTATTCTTTTTCTGCCATAGAAGTGATCGGGCAGAAGAAACCGTAAGGCCTACAGGGCTGAGACTTGGTCATATGGTAGTACTTCTCACCGCTACTCAGATTCAAAAGATGAGCCCGATCGGCCTCAAGGGGGCGCTATGGCGAAGGTCAACGCGTTAGGCCTCGTAACTGCCACGCCCTGATAGCTAGAGCAAAAATTCTTGCATTATATGATTCCTTGGTTAATGGCAAATCAAAAAGGTCAATAGAACCACTAAGCTCCGCCCACTTAGATTTTTTGCTATTTAGCATAATATGCAAAACCTACTTTTGAGAACTTGTCCTAGGGTCATTGACCAATCCTGTCATATTTGGTGTCAAACAACTCAGCAGAGTCCCAACCTCAATAATTATCAAAAAAATTGTGAAATTTGTAAACAATATGGCCGCCATATGCAAATTAATCTTACCGTGGCACACCCAAATTTACTCTAACAGCTGTAACTTTTGAATGCTTAAACCTACACTAATGCCACTTTAGACCGTTGATGACAACATGATTCTGAGGTAGCCCGTCAATCTGTGTAGACATACGCCCCCAGGGGGCGGAGCCAAAGCTAAAAATCTGTTTCTCAGGAACCGTACAAGCTATGAAGCTCTCCTTTGGCATGTATCATCTATGGCCTATGTCCTAATGTTTTACAGAAGGAAAATTTGATATGCAAATTTTTGCGATCGTTATTAGCCAATCAGTTTCCAGCAAGCTTTTGACATGCTAAACAATGACCAATCAGGACGATACTTATACCCTACATGTATCTCAGGGCCTTCTATCATCCATTAAATTATGGCGTTGATTGGCCTCAAGGGGGCGCTATAGCAGAAAATCAGTTATATCTAAAGGTACAGGTGGCCTAGGCTTGTTATTCTTTTTTAGTTGTATACTTTGCTGTAGCCTTTACAACTTTGTAATTACATGTATTTACCAAAAATGGAAAGATTTTCATCAGTGGCCAAAAGAGTAAAAATTACTCTTTTCGAACTTGTCTTTAAGTCCTTAATCAATCAAAATAACTTTGGTCTTGATGCAATCTTGAGACTCTGTAGGTAAATAATTATCAAAAAAATCTTGACATTTTAACTATTTGAGGCCCATAAACCTTGATCAAACATGTACGTGAAAGCCTTTTCAGAGTTATTTGGCCAAAACTCTGTCAAAGTTTAAAACATGCCAAAACTGTTGAAGCTACTAATTAACAATGACATTTGAAGCACATTTGCCAAGTATGAGCCAAATAAGTCTTCAGTAGGCTCTACAGTGAAAAAATAACTATTTTCAATTTATTCTATTTATCGCTATTTTCCAACCTAAATGGACAGAAGACAGGAACCTTTCACCCTATCAACACACAAATTTATACACATATATAGACTGATAATCTGATCTTGATTGCAAATTTTCAGCCAAATCGGACATGTTTTCCCTCTACAACGGCTGGAAAACTACAGCGATTTTGTAGGCCTCAAGCCTGTATTATCGCTTTTTTCAAACCTAAATGGACATAAGTCAGGAACCTTTGACCCTATCGACACAGAAATTGACATACATATATAGACTGATATTGTGATCTTGATTGCAAATTTTGAGCCAAATCAGATATTTTTTGCCTCTAATATGGCCAAAGAGCAACAGCCATTTTGTAGGCCATAAGCCTGTATTATCGCTTTTTTCAAACCTAAATGGACAGAAGTCAGGAACCTTTGACCCTATCAACACACAAATTTACACACATATATATGCAGACGACTTGATCATGAGTACCAATTTGGAGCCCAATCGGACTTTTCTTCTCTTTTTAATAAATAGAAACACACGGGTAGGGAATGTTCTGTCTTACTTATAGAGTGATAGATTTCCAGCAGGTTATATGTGGTCTCTTGCTGCGCTCTGGTGGTCATTTGGTGAAACAGCTACATTTGAATTATTCTAAATTAAAGCTCTGCTGAACTTATTTAATCATTTTTGTCTTGCTTAATTGAACATATTTATCCTTCTTGGTCATGCTAGTCAGCCACCTGGGTCATTCTTATTTATGCTCCACCCACTTAATTTTTTTTTAATTTGCATAATATGCAAAACCTACTTTTGAAATCTTGTCTTTGCCTCCTTGACCAATCATGACATGTTTGGTGTCAAACAGTTCAGCAGAGCTTACTCCTCAATAATTATAAAAAAAAAATCTTTACATTTATAAACAATATGGCCGCCATATGCAAATTAGTTTTACCATGGTGCAGTAAAATGTCTTTAACACTTATAACTTTTGAATGCTTAACCTGACACTAATACCACTTCAGTCCTTTGATCATTACATGATTCTCAGATACCCTGTGGGTTTAAGTAGACATACACCGCCCCAGGGGGCGGGGCCAATGCTCGATAGCTGTTTCTCTACAACCATACAAGCTATCAAGGTCATCCTTGCCAATTATCATCTATGGCCCATGCACTAATGGTACACCAAATGAAAATTTGATATGGACACTTTTGTGGTCACTATTAGCCAATCACATTCCAGCAAGCTTTTGACAGGCAGAATGTTTATCAGGTCAAAACTTATACACTATATATGGGTTATTTATGTGCCCTTTTTTATGCCTTGTGTTTTTTGAATTTAAGAACTGAAGTTGTTTCACCAAATGCCCACTAGAGTGCAGCAAGACACCACATAAAACCTGATGAACACTACAGCTCAATTTATCAATGCTTTTCAAACTAGTTTACTCACACCACTCATCTAGCATTGTCATTTTGGTCTTTATCTTCACGCTGGTTACCCAGCTTGGTTATCCAGTTTGGTGATGACGGTCAACCAGCAACAGGTTTTAAGCCTAACTGGCCTCCAGGGGCCTCTTTGCCTGTGACGCTCGAACCCCGTAAATCGCCGCTTGCGGCTATATTTATTATTATTCTTATTCTTTTTCTGCCATAGAAGTGATTGGGCAGAAGAAACCGTAAGGCCTACAGGGCTGAGACTTGGTCATATGGTAGTACTTCTCACCGCTACTCAGATTCAAAAGATGAGCCCGATCGGCCTCAAGGGGGCGCTATGGCGAAGGTCAACGCGTTTGGCCTCGTAACTCCCACGCCCTGATAGCTAGAGCAAAAATTCTTGCATTATATGATTCCTTGGTTAATGGCAAATCAAAAAGGTCAATAGAACCACTAAGCTCCGCCCACTTAGATTTTTTGCTATTTAGCATAATATGCAAAACCTACTTTTGAGAACTTGTCCTAGGGTCATTGACCAATCCTGCCATATTTGGTGTCAAACAACTCAGCAGAGTCCCAACCTCAATAATTATCGAAAAAATTGTGAAATTTGTAAACAATATGGCCGCCATATGCAAATTAATCTTACCGTAGCACACCCAAATTTACTCTAACAGCTGTAACTTTTGAATGCTTAAACCTACACTAATGCCACTTTAGAGCTTTGATGCCAACATGATTCTGAGGTAGAGTGTCAATCTGTGTAGACATACGCCTCCAGGGGGCGGAGCCAAAGCTAAAAATCTGTTTCTCAGGAACCGTACAAGCTACGAAGCTCTCCTTTGGCATGTATCATCTATGGCCTATGTTCTAATGTTTCACAGAAGGAAAATTTGATATGCAAATTTTTGCGATCGCTATTAGCCAATCAGCTTCCAGCAAGCTTTTGACAGGCTAAACAATCACCAATCAGGACGATACTTATACCCTACATGTATATGAGGGCCTTCTATCATCCATTAAAATATGGCGTTGATTGGCCTCAAGGGGGCGCTATAGCAGAAAATCAGTTATATCTAAAGGTACAAGTGGCCTAGGCTTGTTATTCTTTTTGAATTGTATACTTTGCTGTAGCCTTTACAACTTTGTAATTACATGTATTTACCAAAAATGCAAAGATTTTCATCAATGGCCAAAAGCGTAAAAATTGCTCTTTTCGAACTTGTCTTTAAGTCCTTAATCAATCAAAACAAATTTGGTCTTGATGCAATCTTGAGACCCTGTAGGTAAATAATTATCAAAAAAATCTTGACATTTTAACTATTTGAGGCCCATAAACCTTGATCGAACATGTATGTGAAAGCCTTTTCAGAGTTATTTGGCCAAAACTCTGTCAAAGTTTAAAACATGCCAAAACTGTTGAAGCTACTAATTAACAATGACATTTGAAGCACATGTGCCAAGTATGAGCCAAATAAGTCTTCAGTAGGCTCTACAGTGAAAAAATAACTATTTTCAGTTTATTCTATTTATCGCTATTTTCCAACCTAAATGGACAGAAGACAGGAACCTTTCACCCTATCAACACATATATAGACTGATAATCTGATCTTGATTGCAAATTTTCAGCCAAATCGGACATGTTTTCCCTCTACAACGGCTGGAAAACTACAGCAATTTTGTAGGCCTCAAGCCTGTATTATCGCTTTTTTCAAATCTAAATGGAGAGAAGTCAGGAACCTTTGACCCTATTGACACAGAAATTTACATACATATATAGACTGATATTGTGATCTTGATTGCAAATTTTGAGCCAAATCAGATATTTTTTGCCTCTAATATGGCCAAAGAGCAACAGCCATTTTGTAGGCCATAAGCCTGTATTATCGCTATTTTCAAACCTAAATGGACAGAAGTCAGGAACCTTTGACCCTATCAACACACAAATTTACACACATATATATGCAGACCACTTGATCATGAGTACCAATTTGGAGCCCAATCGGACTTTTCTTCTCTTTTTAATAAATAGAAACACACTGATAGGGAATGTTCTGTCTTACTTATAGAGTGATAGATTTCCAGCAGGTTATATGTGGTCTCTTGCTGCGCTCTGGTGGTCATTTGGTGAAACAGCTACATTTGAATTATTCTAAATTAAAGCTCTGCTGAACTTATTCAATCTTGCTTGTCTTGCTTAATTGAACATATTTATCCTTCTTGTTCATGCTAGTCAGCCGCCTGGGTCATTCTTGTTTATGCTCCACCCACTTAAATTTTTTTTAAATTTGCATAATATGCAAAACCTACTTTTGAGATCTTGTCTTTGCCTCCTTGACCAATCATGACATGTTTGGTGTCAAACAGTTCAGCAGAGCTTACTCCTCAATAATTATTAAAAAAAATCTTTACATTTATAAACAATATGCCCGCCATATGCAAATTAGTTTTACCATGGTGCAGTAAAATGTCTTTAACACTTATAACTTTTGAATGCTTAACCTGACACTAATACCACTTCAGTCCTTTGATCATTACATGATTCTCAGATACCCTGTGAGTTTAAGTAGACATACACCCCCAGGGGGCAGAGCCAATGCTCGATAGCTGTTTCTCTACAACCATACAAGCTATCAAGGTCATCCTTGCCAATTATCATCTATGGCCCATGCACTAATGGTACACCAAATGAAAATTTGATATGGACACTTTTGTGGTCACTATTAGCCAATCACATTCCAGCAAGCTGTTGACAGGCAGAATGTTTATCAGGTCAAAACTTATACACTATATATGGGTTATTTATATGCCCTTTTTATGCCTTGTGTTTTTTTAATTTAAGAACTGAAGTTGTTTCACCAAATGCCCACTAGAGTGCAGCAAGACACCACATAAAACCTGATGAACACTACAGCTCAATTTATCAACCGTCAACCGGCAACATGTTTTAAGCCTAACTGGCCTCCAGGGGTCTCTTTGCCTGTGACGCTCGAACCCCGTAAATCGCCGCTTGCGGCTATATTTATTAGGGGTTCGAGCACGTAGTGCTAGAAACCCTATTGTAATTGTTCTGATTATTATTATTATTAGGGGTTCGAGCACGTAGTGCTAGAAACCCTATTGTAATTGTTCTGATTATTATTATTATTATTATTATTATTAGGGGTTCGAGCACGTAGTGCTAGAAACCCTATTGTAATTGTTCTGATTATTATTATTAGGGGTTCGAGCACGTAGTGCTAGAAACCCTATTGTAATTGTTCTGATTATTATTATTCTTATTCTTTTTCTGCCATAGAAGTGATCGGGCAGAAGAAACCGTAAGGCCCACAGGGCTGAGACTTGGTCATATGGTAGTACTTCTCACCGCTACTCAGATTCAAAAGATGAGCCCTATCGGCCTCAAGGGGGCGCTATGGCAAAGCAAAACGCCTTTTGCCCTGTAACTCCCACGCCCTGATAGCTAGAGCAAAAATTCTTGCATTATATGATTCCTTGGTTAATGGCAAATCAAAAAGGTCAATAGAACCACTAAGCTCCGCCCACTTAGATTTTTTGCTATTTAGCATAATATGCAAAACCTACTTTTGAGAACTTGTCCTAGGGTCATTGACCAATCCTGTCATATTTGGTGTCAAACAACTCAGCAGAGTCCCAACCTCAATAATTATCAAAAAAATTGTGAAATTTGTAAACAATATGGCCGCCATATGCAAATTAATCTTACCGTGGCACACCCAAATTTACTCTAACAGCTGTAACTTTTGAATGCTTAACCCTACACTAATGTCACTTTACAACTTTGATCCCAACATGATTCTGAGGTAGCCCGTCAATTTGTTTAGACATACGCCCCCAGGGGGCGGAGCCAAAGCTAAAAATCTGTTTCTCAGGAACCGTACAAGCTATGAAGCTCTCCTTTGACATGTATCATCTATGGCCTATGTCCTAATGTTTTACAGAAGGAAAATTTGATATGCAAATTTTTGCGATCGTTATTAGCCAATCAGATTCCAGCAAGCTTTTGACATGCTAAACAATGACCAATCAGGACGATACTTATACCCTACATGTATCTCAGGGCCTTCTATCATCCATTAAAATATGGCGTTGATTGGCCTCAAGGGGGCACTATAGCAGAAAATCAGTTATATCTAAAGGTACAAGTGGCCTAGGCTTGTTAACCTTTTTTAGTTGTATACTTTGCTGTAGCCTTTACAACTTTGTAATTACATGTGTTTACCAAAAATGCAAAGATTTTCATCAGTGGCCAAAAGAGTAAAAATTGCTCTTTTCGAACTTGTCTTTAAGTCCTTAATCAATCAAAACAAATTTGGTCTTGATGCAATCTTGAGACCCTGTAGGTAAATAATTATCAAAAAAATCTTGACATTTTAACTATTTGAGGCCCATAAACCTTGATCAAACATGTACGTGAAAGCCTTTTCAGAGTTATTTGGCCAAAACTCTGTCAAAGTTTAAAACATGCCAAAACTGTTGAAGCTACTAATTAACAATGTCATTTGAAGTACATGTGCCAAGTATGAGCCAAATAAGTCTTCAGTAGGCTCTACAGTGAAAAAATAACTATTTTCAATTTATTCTATTTATCGCTATTTTCCAACCTAAATGGACAGAAGACAGGAACCTTTCACCCTATCAACACACAAATTTATACACATATATAGACTGATAATCTGATCTTGATTGCAAATTTTCAGCCAAATCGGACATGTTTTGCCTCTACAACGGCTGGAAAACTACAGCGATTTTGTAGGCCTCAAGCCTGTATTATCGCTTTTTTCAAACCTAAATGGACAGAAGTCAGGAACCTTTGACCCTATTGACACAGAAATTGACATACATATATAGACTGATATTGTGATCCTGATTACAAATTTTGAGCCAAATCAGATTTTTTTTGCCTCTAATATGGCCAAAGAGCAACAGCCATTTTGTAGGCCATAAGCCTGTATTATCACTTTTTTCAAACCTAAATGGTCAGAAGTCAGGAACCTTTGACCCTATCAACACACAAATTTACATACATGTATATACAGACCACTTGATCATGAGTACCAATTTGGAGCCCAATCAGACTTTTCTTCTCTTTTTAATAAATAGAAACACACTGATAGGGAATGTTCTGTCTTTCTGATAGAGTGATAGATTTCCAGAAGGTTATATGTGGTCTCTTGCTGTGCTCTGGTGGTCATTTGGTGAAACAGCTACAGGTGAATTATTCTAAATTAAAGCTCTGCTGAACTTATTCAATCTTGCTTGTCTTGCTTAATTGAAGATCTTTATCCTTCTTGGT
Source organism: Astyanax mexicanus (assembly GCF_023375975.1). Classification (NCBI taxonomy): domain Eukaryota; kingdom Metazoa; phylum Chordata; class Actinopteri; order Characiformes; family Acestrorhamphidae; genus Astyanax; species Astyanax mexicanus. Next base: position 6,978,780 of record NW_026040041.1, read on the forward strand.
CATGCTGCTCAGCCGCCTGGGTCATTCTTGTTTATGCTCCACCCACTTAATTTTTTTTTAAAATTTGCATAATATGCAAAACCTACTTTTGAGATCTTGTCCTTGGATCCTTGACCAATCATGACATGTTTGGTGTCAAACAGTTCAGCAGAGCTTACTCCTCAATAATTATTTAAAAAATCTTTACATTTATAAACAATATGGCCGCCATATGCAAATGAGTTCTACCATGGTGCAGTAAAATGTCTTTAACACTTATAACTTTTGAATGCTTAACCTGACACTAATACCACTTCAGTCCTTTGATCATTACATGATTCTCAGATACCGTGTCAGTTTAAGTAGACATACAACCCCAGGGGGCGGGGCCAATGCTCGATAGCTGTTTCTCTAGAAGCATACAAGCTATCAAGGTCATCCTAGCCAATTATCATCTATGGCCCATGCACTAATGGTACACCAAATGAAAATTTGATATGGACACTTTTGTGGTCACTATTAGCCAATCACATTCCAGCAAGCTTTTAACAGAGGAATGTTAATCAGGTCAAAACTTATATACTATATACGGGTTATTTATATGCCCTTTTTTATGCCTTGTGTTTTTTCAATTTAAGAACTGAATTTGTTTCACCAAATGCCCACTAGAGTGCAGTAAGACACCACATAAAACCTGATGAACACTTCAGCTCAATTTATCAATGCTTTTCAACTAGTTTACTCACACCACTCATCTAGCATTGCCATTATGGTCTTTATGGTCACGCTGGTCACCCAGCTTGGTTATGCTGGCCATCCAGCTTGGTCATGCTGGCCATTCACATTGGTCATTATGGTCCTGCTGGTCATTCAGCTTTGTCCTCATAGTAATGGTGGTCTTCCAGCTTGGTCATACTGGCCAACCACCTTTGCCATGCTGGTCATCCAGTTTGGTCATTATGGTCTTCCAGCTTGGTCAATATGGTCAACAAGTTTGTCATCCAGATTAGTCATGCTGGTAATCTAGCTTGGTCTTCACGGTCATGCTGGTCATCCTCATCCAGTTTGGCGATGCCGGTCAACCGGCAACATGTTTTAAGCCTAACTGGCCTCCAGGGGTCTCTTTGCCTGTAACGCTCGAACCCCGTAAATCGCCGCTTGCGGCTATATTTATTATTATTATTATTATAGTTCTTATTCTTTTTCTGCCATAGAAGTGATTGGGCAGAAGAAACCGTAAGGCCTACAGGGCTGAGACTTGGTCATATGGTAATACTTCTCACCGCTACTCAGATTCAAAAGATGAGCCCGATCGGCCTCAAGGGGGCGCTATGGCGAAGGTCAACGCGTTTGGCCTCGTAACTCCTACACCCTGATAGCTAGAGCAAAAATTCTTGCATTATATGATTCCTTGGTTAATGGCAAATCAAAAAGGTCAATAGAACCACTAAGCTCCGCCCACTTAGATTTTTTGCTATTTAGCATAATATGCAAAACATACTTTTGAGAACTTGTCCTAGGGTCATTGACCAATCCTGTCATATTTGGTGTCAAACAACTCAGCAGAGTCCCAACCTCAATAATTATCAAAAAAACTGTGAAATTTACAAACAGTATGGCCGCCATATGCAAATTAATCTTACCGTGGCACACCCAAATTTACTCTAACAGCTGTAACTTTTGAATGCTTAAACCTACACTAATGCCACTTTAAACCTATGATGCCAACATGATTCTGAGGTAGCCCGTCAATCTGTGTAGACATACGCCCCCAGGGGGCGGAGCCAAAGCTAAAAATCTGTTTCTCAGGAACCGTACAAGCTACGAAGCTCTCCTTTGGCATGTATCATCTATGGCCTATGTCCTAATGTTTTACAGAAGGAAAATATGATATGCAAATTTTTGCGATCACTATTAGCCAATCAGATTCCAGCCAGCATTTGACAGGCTAAACAATGACCAATCAGGACGATACTTATACCCTACATGTATATGAGGGCCTTCTATCATCCATTAAAATATGGCGTTCATTGGCCTCAAGGGGGCGCTATAGCAGAAAATCAGTTATATCTAAAGGTACAAGTGGCCTAGGCTTGTTATTCTTTTTTAGTTGTATACTTTGCTGTAGCCTTTACAACTTCCTAATTGCATGTGTTTACCAAAAATGCAATGATTTTCTTCAGTGGCCAAAAGAGTAAAAATTGCTCTTTTCGAACTTGTCTTTAAGTCCTTAATCAATCAAAAGAATTTTGGTCTTGATGCAATCTTGAGACCCTGTAGGTAAATAATTATCAAAAAAATCTTGACATTTTAACTATTTGAGGCCCATAAACCTTGATCAAACATGTACGTGAAAGCCTTTTCAGAGTTATTTGGCCAAAACTCTGTCAAAGTTTAAAACATGCCAAAACTGTTGAAGCTACTAATTAACAATGACATTTGAAGTACATGTGCCAAGTATGAGCCAAATAAGTCTTCAGTAGGCTCTACAGTGAAAAAATAACTATTTTCAATTTATTCTATTTATCGCTATTTTCCAACCTAAATGGACAGAAGACAGGAACCTTTCACCCTATCAACACACAAATTTATACACATATATAGACTGATAATCTGATCTTGATTGCAAATTTTCAGCCAAATCGGACATGTTTTGCCTCTACAACGGCTGGAAAACTACAGCGATTTTGTAGGCCTCAAGCCTGTATTATCGCTTTTTTCAAACCTAAATGGACAGAAGTCAGGAACCTTTGACCCTATTGACACAGAAATTGACATACATATATAGACTGATATTGTGATCTTGATTGCAAATTTTGAGCCAAATCAGATATTTTTTGGCTCTAATATATCCAAAGAGCAACAGCCATGTTGTAGGCCATAAGCCTGTATTATCGCTTTTGTCAAGCCTAAATGGACAGAAGTCAGGAACCTTTGACCCTATCAACACACAAATTTACACACATATATATACAGACCACTTGATCATGAGAACCAATTTGGAGCCCAATCGGACTTTTCCTCTCTTTGTAATAAATAGAAACACACTGATAGGGAATGTTCTGTCTTACTTATAGAGTGATAGATTTCCAGCAGGTTATATGTGGTCTCTTGCTGCGCTCTGGTGGTCATTTGGTGAAATAGCTACAGGTGAATTATTCTAAATTATAGCTCTGCTGAACTTATTTAATCTTGCTTGTCTTGCTTAATTGAACATATTTATCCTTCTTGGTCATGCTACTCAGCCACCTGGGTCATTCTTGTTTATGTTCCACACACTTAATTTTTTTTTTTATTTGCATAATATGCAAAACTTACTTTTGAGATCTTGTCCTTGGATCCTTGACCAATCATGACATGTTTGGTGTCAAACATTTCAGCAGAGCTTACTCCTCAATAATCATTAAAAAAATCTTTACATTTATAAACAATATGGCCGCCATATGCAAATGAGTTCTACCATGGTGCAGTAAAATGTCTTTAACACTTATAACTTTTGAATGCTTAACCTAACACTAATACCACTTCAGTCCTTTGATCATTACATGATTCTCAGATACCCTGTCAGTTTAAGTAGACATACACACCCCCAGGGGGCGGAGCCAATGCTCGATAGCTGTTTCTCTAGAACCATACAAGCTATCAAGGTCATCCTAGCCAATTATCATCTATGGCCCATGCACTAATGGTACACCAAATGAAAATTTGATATGGATACTTTTGTGGTCACTATTAGCCAATCACATTCCAGCAAGCTTTTAACAGGCGGAATGTTAATCAGGTCAAAACTTATATACTATATACGGGTTATTTATATGCCCTTTTTATGCCTTGTGTTTTTTCAATTTAAGAACGGAATTTGTTTCACCAAATGCGCACTAGAGTGCAGTAAGACACCACATAAAACCTGATGAACACTACAGCTCAATTTATCAATGCTTTTCAACTAGTTTACTCACACCACTCATCTAGCATTGCCATTATGGTCTTTATGGTCACGCTGGTCACCCAGCTTGGTTATGCTGGCCATCCAGCTTGGTCATGCTGGCCATTCACATTGGTCATTATGGTCCTGCTGGTCATTCAGCTTTGTCCTCATAGTAATGGTGGTCTTCCAGCTTGGTCATACTGGCCAACCACCTTTGCCATGCTGGTCATCCAGTTTGGTCATTATGGTCTTCCAGCTTGGTCAATATGGTCAACAAGTTTGTCATCCAGATTAGTCATGCTGGTAATCTAGCTTGGTCTTCACGGTCATGCTGGTCATCCTCATCCAGTTTGGTGATGCCGGTCAACCGGCAACATGTTTTAAGCCTAACTGGCCTCCAGGGGTCTCTTTGCCTGTAACGCTCGAACCCCGTAAATCGCCGCTTGCGGCTATATTTAGGGGTTCGAGCACGTAGTGCTAGAAGCCCTATTGTAATTGTTCTGATTATTATTATTCTTATTCTTTTTCTGCCATAGAAGTGATTGGGCAGAAGAAACCGTAAGGTCTACAGAGCTGAGACTTGGTCATATGGTAGTACTTCTCACCGCTACTCAGATTCAAAAGATGAGCCCGAACGGCCTCAAGGGGGCGCTATGGCGAAGCAAAACGCGTTTTGCCTCGTTACTCTCACGCCCTGATAGCTAGACGAAAAATTCTTTCGTTTTATGATTCCTTGGTTTATGGCAAATCAAAAAGGTCAATAGAACCACTAAGCTCCGCCCACTTAGATTTTTTGCTATTTAGCATAATATGCAAAACCTACTTTTGAGAACTTGTTCTAGGGGCATTGACCCATCCTATCATATTTGGTGTCAAACAACTTAGCAGAGTCCCAACCTCAATAATTATCAAAAAAATCTTGAAATTTGTGAACAATATGGCCGCCATATTTAAATTACTCTTACCGTGGCACACCCAAATTTACTCTAACAGCTGTAACTTTTGAATGCTTAAACCGACACTAATACCACTTTAGACCTTTGATCCTTACATTATTCTGAGGTAGCCTGTCAATCGGTGTAGACATACACCCCCAGGGGGCGGAGCCAAAGCTAAAAATCTGTTTCTCAGGAACCGTACAAGCTATGAAGCTCTCCTTTGACATGTATCATCTATGGCCTATGTCCTAATGTTTTACAGAAGGAAAATTTGATATGCAATTTTTTGCGATCGTTATTAGCCAATCAGTTTCCAGCAAGCTTTTGACATGCTAAACAATGACCAATCAGGACGATACTTATACCCTACATGTATCTCAGGGCCTTCTATCATCCATTAAAATATGGCGTTGATTGGCCTCAAGGGGGCGCTATAGCAGAAAATCAGTTATATCTAAAGGTACAAGTGGCCTAGACTTGTTATTCTGTTTTTAGTTGTATACTTTGCTGTAGCCTTTACAACTTTGTAATTACATGTGTTTACCAAAAATGCAAAGATTTTCATCAGTGGCCAAAAGAGTAAAAACTGCTCTTTTCGAACTTGTCTTTAAGTCCTTAATCAATCAAAACAAATTTGGTCTTGATGCAATCTTGAGACCCTGTAGGTAAATAATTATCAAAAAAATCTTGACATTTTAACTATTTGAGGCCCATAAACCTTGATCAAACATGTACGTGAAAGCCTTTTCAGAGTTATTTGGCCAAAACTCTGTCAAAGTTTAAAACATGCCTAAACTGTCGAAGCTACTAATTAACAATGACATTTGAAGTACATGTGCCAAGTATGAGCCAAATAAGTCTTCAGTAGGCTCTACAGTGAAAAAATAACTATTTTCAATTTATTCTATTTATCGCTATTTTCCAACCTAAATGGACAGAAGACAGGAACCTTTCACCCTATCAACACACAAATTTATACACATATATAGACTGATACTCTGATCTTGATTGCAAATTTTCAGCCAAATCGGACATGTTTTGCCTCTACAACGGCTGGAAAACTACAGCGATTTTGTAGGCCTCAAGCCTGTATTATCGCTTTTTTCAAATCTAAATGGACAGAAGTCAGGAACCTTTGACCCTATTGACACAGAAATTGACATACATATATAGACTGCTATTGTGACCCTGATTGCAAATTTTGAGCCAAATCAGATATTTTTTGCCTCTAATATGGCCAAAGAGCAACAGCCATTTTGTAGGCCATAAGCCTGTATTATCACTTTTTTCAAACCTAAATGGTCAGAAGTCAGGAACCTTTGACCCTATCAACACACAAATTTACATACATGTATATACAGACCACTTGATCATGAGTACCAATTTGGAGCCCAATCGGACTTTTCTTCTCTTTTTAATAAATAGAAACACACTGATGGGGAATGTTCTGTCTTTCTGATAGAGTGATAGAGTTCCAGCAGGTTATATGTGGTCTCTTGCTGCGCTCTGGTGGTCATTTGGTGAAACAGCTACAGGTGATTTATTCTTAATTAAAGCTCTGCTGAACTTATTCAATCTTGCTTGTCTTGCTAAATTGAACATATTTATCCTCCTTGTTCATGCTGGTCAGCCGCCTGGGTCATTCTTGTTTATGCTCCACCCACTTAATTTTTTTTTAATTTGCATAATATGCAAAACCTACTTTTGAGATCTTGTCCTTGGATCCTTGACCAATCATGACATATTTGGTGTCAAACAGTTCAGCAGAGCTTACTCCTCAATAATTATTAAAAAAATCTTTACATTTATAAACAATATGGCCGCCATATGCAAATGAGTTCTACCATGGTGCAGTAAAATGTCTTTAACACTTATAACTTTTGAATGCTTAACCTGACACTAATACCACTTCAGTCCTTTGATCATTACATGATTCTCAGATACCTTGTCAGTTTAAGTAGACATACACCCCCCCCCAGGGGGCGGGGCAAATGCTCGATAGCTGTTTCTCTAGAACCATACAAGCTATCAAGGTCATCCTAGCCAATTATCATCTATGGCCCATGCACTAATGGTACACCAAATGAAAATTTGATATGGACACTTTTGTGGTCACTATTAGCCAATCACATTCCAGCAAGCTTTTAACAGGCGGAATGTTAATCAGGTCAAAACTTATATACTATATACGGGTTATTTATATGCCCTTTTTATGCCTTGTGTTTTTTCAATTTAAGAACTGAATTTGTTTCACCAAATGCCCACTAGAGTGCAGTAAGACACCACATAAAACCTGATGAACACTACAGCTCAATTTATCAATGCTTTTCAACTAGTTTACTCACACCACTCATCTAGCATTGCCATTATGGTCTTTATGGTCACGCTGGTCACCCAGCTTGGTTATGCTGGCCATCCAGCTTGGTCATGCTGGACATTCACATTGGTCATTATGGTCCTGCTGGTCATTCAGCTTTGTCCTCATAGTAATGGTGGTCTTCCAGCTTGGTCATACTGGCCAACCACCTTTGCCATGCTGGTCATCCAGTTTGGTCATTATGGTCTTCCAGCTTGGTAAATATGGTCAACAAGTTTGTCATCCATATTAGTCATGCTGGTAATCTAGCTTGGTCTTCACGGTCATGCTGGTCATCCTCATCCAGTTTGGCGATGCCGGTCAACCGGCAACATGTTTTAAACCTAACTGGCCTCCAGGGGTCTCTTTGCCTGTAACGCTCGAACCCCGTAAATCGCCGCTTGCGGCTATATTTATTATTCTTATTCTTTTTCTGCCATAGAAGTGATCGGGCAGAAGAAACCGTAAGGCCCACAGGGCTGAGACTTGGTCATATGGTAGTACTTCTCACCGCTACTCAGATTCAAAAGATGAGCCCTATCGGCCTCAAGGGGGCGCTATGGCAAAGCAAAACGCCTTTTGCCCTGTAACTCCCACGCCCTGATAGCTAGAGCAAAAATTCTTGCATTATATGATTCCTTGGTTAATGGCAAATCAAAAAGGTCAATAGAACCACTAAGCTCCGCCCACTTAGATTTTTTGCTATTTAGCATAATATGCAAAACCTACTTTTGAGAACTTGTCCTAGGGTCATTGACCAATCCTGTCATTTTTGGTGTCAAACAACTCAGCAGAGTCCCAAACTTAATAATTATCGAAAAAATTGTGAAATTTGTAAACAATATGGCCGCCATATGCAAATTAATCTTACCGTAGCACACCCAAATTTACTCTAACAGCTGTAACTTTTGAATGCTTAAACCTACACTAATGCCACTTTAGACCTTTGATGCCAACATGATTCTGAGGTAGCCTGTCAATCTGTGTAGACATACGCCTCCAGGGGGCGGAGCCAAAGCTAAAAATCTGTTTCTCAGGAACCGTACAAGCTATGAAGCTCTCCTTTGGCATGTGTCATCTATTGCCTATGTCCTAATGTTTTACAGAAGGAAAATTTGATATGCAAATTTTTGCGATCGCTATTAGCCAATCAGATTCCAGCAAGCTTTTGACAGGCTAAACAATGACCAATCAGGACGATACTTATACCCTACATGTATCTCAGGGCCTTCTATCATCCATTAAAATATGGCGTTGATGGGCCTCAAGGGGGCGCTATAGCAGAAAATCAGTTATATCTAAAGGTACAAGTGGCCTAGGCTTGTTATTCTTTTTTAGTTGTATACTTTGCTGTAGCCTTTACAACATTGTAATTACATGTGTTTACCAAAAATGCAAAGATTTTCATCAGTGGCCAAAAGAGTAAAAATGGCTCTTTTCGAACTTGTCTTTAAGTCCTTAATCAATCAAAACAAATTTGGTCTTGATGCAATCTTGAGACCCTGTAGGTAAATAATTATCAAAAAAATCTTGACATTTTAACTATTTGAGGCCCATACACCTTGATCAAACATGTACGTGAAAGCCTTTTCAGAGTTATTTGGCCAAAACTCTGTCAAAGTTTACAACATGCCAAAACTGTTGAAGCTACTAATTAACAATGACATTTGAAGCACATTTGCCAAGTATGAGCCAAATAAGTCTTCAGTAGGCTCTACAGTGATAAAATAACTATTTTCAATTTTTCTATTTATCGCTATTTTCCAACCTAAATGGAAAGAAGATAGGAACCTTTCACCCTATCAACACACAAATTTATACACATATATAGACTGATAATCTGATCTTGATTGCAAATTTTCAGCCAAATCGGACATGTTTTGCCTCTACAACGGCTGGAAAACTACAGTGATTTTGTAGGCCTCAAGCCTGTATTATCGCTTGTTTTCAAATCTAAATGGACAGAAGTCAGGAACCTTTGACCCTATCGACACAGAAATTGACATACATATATAGACTGATATTGTGATCTTGATTGCAAATTTTGAGCCAAATCAGATATTTTTTGCCTCTAATATGGCCAAAGAGCAACAGCCATTTTGTAGGCCTCAAGCCTGTATTATCGCTTTTGTCAAGCCTAAATGGACAGAAGTCAGGAACCTTTGACCCTATCAACACACAAATTTACATACATATATATACAGACCACTTGATCATGACTACCAATTTGGAGCCCAATCAGACTTTTCTTCTCTTTTTAATAAATAGAAACACACTAATAGGGAACGTTCTGTCTTACTGATAGAGTGAAAGATTTCCAGCAGGTTATATGTGGTCTCTTGCTGCGCTCTGGTGGTCATTTGGTGAAACAGCTACAGGTGAATTATTCTAAATTAAAGCTCTGCTGAACTTATTCAATCTTGCTTGTCTTGCTTAATTGAACATATTTATCCTTCTTGTTCATGCTGGTCAGCCGCCTGGGTCATTCTTGTTTATGCTCCCACCCACTTAATTTTTTTTTTAATTTGCATAATATGCAAAACCTACTTTTGAGATCTTGTCCTTGGATCCTTGACCAATCATGAGATGTTTGGTGTCAAACAGTTCAGCAGAGCTTACTCCTCAATAATTATTAAAAAAATCTTTACATTTATAAACAATATGGCCGCCATATGCAAATGAGTGCTTAACCTGACACTAATACCACTTCAGTCCTTTGATCATTACATGATTCTCAGATACCCTATCAGTTTAAGTAGACATACACCCCCAGGGGGCGGGGCCAATGCTCGATAGCTGTTTCTCTAGAACCATACAAGCTATCAAGGTCATCCTAGCCAATTATCATCTATGGCCCATGCACTAATGGTACACCAAATGAAAATTTGATATGGACACTTTTGTGGTCACTATTAGCCAATCACATTCCAGCAAGCTTTTAACAGGCGGAATGTTAATCAGGTCAAAACTTATATACTATATACAGGTTATTTATATGCCCTTTTTATGCCTTGTGTTTTTTTTCAATTTAAGAACTGAATTTGTTTCACCAAATGCCCACTAGAGTGCAGTAAGACACCACATAAAACCTGATGAACACTACAGCTCAATTTATCAATGCTTTTCAACTAGTTTACTCACACCACTCATCTAGCATTGCCATTATGGTCTTTATGGTCACGCTGGTCACCCAGCTTGGTTATGCTGGCCATCCAGCTTGGTCATGCTGGCCATTCTCATTGGTCATTTTGGTCCTCCCGGTCATTCAGCTTTGTCCTCATAGTAATGGTGGTCTTCCAGCTTGGTCATACTGGCCAACCACCTTTGCCATGCTGGTCATCCAGTTTGGTCACTATGGTCTTCCAGCTTGGTCAATATGGTCAACAAGTTTGTCATCCAGATTAGTCATTCTGGTAATCTAGCTTGGTCTTCACGGTCATGCTGGTCATCCTCATCCAGTTTGGCGATGCCGGTCAACCGGCAACATGTTTTAAGCCTAACTGGCCTCCAGGGGTCTCTTTGCCTGTAATGCTCGAACCCCGTAAATCGCCGCTTGCGGCTATATTTATTATTATTCTTATTCTTTTTCTGCCATAGAAGTGATTGGGCAGAAGAAACCGTATGGCCTACAGGGCTGAGACTTGGTCATATGGTAGTACTTCTCACCGCTACTCAGATTCAAAAGATGAGCCCGATCGGCCTCAAGGGGGCGCTATGGCGAAGGTCAACGCGTTTGGCCCCGTAACTCCTACGCCCTGATAGCTAGAGCAAAAATTCTTGCATTATATGATTCCTTGGTTAATGGCAAATCAAAAAGGTCAATAGAACCACTAAGCTCCGCCCACTTAGATTTTTTGCTATTTAGCATAATATGCAAAACCTACTTTTGAGAACTTGTCCTAAACTCCTTGACCAATCCTGACATGTTTGGTGTCAAACAACTCAGCAGAGTCCCATCCTCAATAATTATTAAAAAAATCTTGAAATTTGCAAAAAATATGGCCGCCATATGCACATTAATCTTACCGTGGCACACCCAAATTTACTTTAACAGCTGTAACTTTTGAATACTTAAACCGACACTAATGCCACTTTAGACCTATGATGCCAACATGATTCTGAGGTAGCATGTCAATCTGTGTAGACATACGCCCCCAGGGGGCGGAGCGAAAGCTAAAAATCTGTTTCTGAGGAACCGTACAAGCTATGAAGCTCTCCTTTGGCATGTATCATCTACGGCCTATGTCCTAATGTTTTACAGAAGGAAAATTTGATATGCAAATTTTTGCGATCGTTATTAGCCAATCAGTTTCCAGCAAGCTTTTGACATGCTAAACAATGACCAATCAGGACGATACTTATACCCTACATGTATCTCAGGGCCTTCTATCATCCATTAAAATATGGCGTTGATTGGCCTCAAGGGGGCGCTATAGCAGAAAATCAGTTATAGCTAAAGGTACAAGTGGCCTAAGCTTGTTATTCTTTTTAGTTGTATACATTGCTGTAGCCTTTACAACTTTGTAATTACATATGTTTACCAAAAATGCAAAGATTTTCATCAGTGGCCAAAAGAGTAAAAATTGCTCTTTTCGAACTTGTCTTTAAGTCCTTAATCAATCAAAACAAATTTGGTCTTGATGCAATCTTGAGACCCTGAAGGTAAATAATTATCAAAAAAATCTTGACATTTTAACTATTTGAGGCCCATAAACCTTGATCAAACATGTACGTGAAAGCCTTTTCAGAGTTATTTGGCCAAAACTCTGTCAAAGTTTAAAACATGCCAAAACTGTTGAAGCTACTAATTAACAATGACATTTGAAGTACATTTGCCAAGTATGAGCCAAATAAGTCTTCAGTAGGCTCTACAGTGAAAAAATAACTATTTTCAATTTATTCTATTTATCGCTATTTTCCAACATAAATGGACAGAAGACTGGAACTTTTCACCCTATCAACACACAAATTTATACACATATATAGACTGATAATCTGATCTTTATTGCAAATTTTCAGCCAAATCAGATATGTTTTGCCTCTACAACGGCTGGAAAACTACAGCGATTTTGTAGGCCTCAAGCCTGTATTATCGCTTTTTTCAAATCTAAATGGTCAGAAGTCAGGAACCTTTGACCCTATTGACACACAAATTTACATACATGTATATACAGACCACTTGATCATGAGTACCAATTTGGAGCCCAATCGGACTTTTCTTCTCTTTTTAATAAATAGAAACACACTGATAGGGAATGTTCTGTCTTTCTGATAGAGTGATAGATTTCCAGCAGGTTATATGTGGTCTCTTGCTGCGCTCTGGTGGTCATTTGGTGAAACAGCTACAGGTGAATTATTCTAAATTAAAGCTCTGCTGAACTTATTTAATCTTGCTTGTCTTGCTTAATTGAACATATTTATCCTTCTTGGTCATGCTACTCAGCCACCTGGGTCATTCTTGTTTATGTTCCACCCACTTAATTTTTTTTTTATTTGCATAATATGCTAAACTTACTTTTGAGATCTTGTCCTTGGATCCTTGACCAATCATGACATGTTTGGTGTCAAACAGTTCAGCAGAGCTTACTCCTCAATAATTATTAAAAAAAATCTTTACATTTATAAACAATATGGCCGCCATATGCAAATGAGTTCTACCATGGTGCAGTAAAATGTCTTTAACACTTATAACTTTTGAATGCTTAACCTAACACTAATACCACTTCAGTCCTTTGATCATTACATGATTCTCAGATACCCTGTCAGTTTAAGTAGACATACACCCCCAGGGGGCGGGGCTAATGCTCGATAGCTGTTTCTCTAGAACCATACAAGCTATCAAGGTCATCCTAGCCAATTATCATCTATGGACCATGCACTAATGGTACACCAAATGAAAATTTGATATGGACACTTTTGTGGTCACTATTAGCCAATCACATTCCAGCAAGCTTTTAACAGGCGGAATGTTAATCAGGTCAAAACTTATATACTATATACAGGTTATTTATATGCCCTTTTTATGCCTTGTGTTTTTTCAATTTAAGAACTGAATTTGTTTCACCAAATGCGCACTAGAGTGCAGTAAGACACCACATAAAACCTGATGAACACTACAGCTCAATTTATCAATGCTTTTCAACTAGTTTACTCACACCACTCATCTAGCATTGCCATTATGGTCTTTATGGTCACGCTGGTCACCCAGCTTGGTTATGCTGGCCATCCAGCTTGGTCATGCTGGCCATTCACATTGGTCATTATGGTCCTGCTGGTCATTCAGCTTTGTCCTCATAGTAATGGTGGTCTTCCAGCTTGGTCATACTGGCCAACCACCTTTGCCATGCTGGTCATCCAGTTTGGTCATTATGGTCTTCCAGCTTGGTCAATATGGTCAACAAGTTTGTCATCCAGATTAGTCATGCTGGTAATCTTCACGGTCATGCTGGTCATCCTCATCCAGTTTGGCGATGCCGGTCAACCGGCAACATGTTTTAAGCCTAACTGGCCTCCAGGGGTCTCTTTGCCTGTAACGCTCGAACCCCGTAAATCGCCGCTTGCGGCTATATTTAGGGGTTCGAGCACGTAGTGCTAGAAACCCTATTGTAATTGTTCTGATTATTAGGGGTTCGAGCACGTAGTGCTAGAAACCCTATTGTAATTGTTCTGATTATTATTATTATTATTATTATTATTATTATTATTATTATTAGGGGTTCGAGCACGTAGTGCTAGAAACCCTATTGTAATTGTTCTGATTATTATTATTATTATTATTATTATTATTATTATTATAGTTCTTATTCTTTTTCTGCCATAGAAGTGATTGGGCAGAAGAAACCGTAAGGCCTACAGGGCTGAGACTTGGTCATATGGTAGTACTTCTCACCGCTACTCAGATTCAAAAGATGAGCCCGATCGGCCTCAAGGGGGCGCTATGGCGAAGGTCAACGCGTTTGGCCTCGTAACTCCTACGCCCTGATAGCTAGAGCAAAAATTCTTGCATTATATGATTCCTTGGTTAATGGCAAATCAAAAAGGTCAATAGAACCACTAAGCTCCGCCCACTTAGATTTTTTGCTATTTAGCATAAAATGCAAAACCTACTTTTGCGAACTAGTCTGTGGATTTTTGACCAATCCTGACAAGTTTGGTGTCAAACAACTCAGCAGAGTCCCACCCTCAATAATTATCGAAAAAATCTTGAAATTTGTAAACAATATGGCCGCCATATGCAAATTAATCTTACCGTGGCACACCAAAATTCACTCTAACAGCTGTAACTTTTGAATGCTTAAACTGACACTAATGCCGCTTTAGACCTTTGGTACTAACATGATTCTGAGGTAGCCTGTCAATCTGTGTAGACGTACGCCCCCAGGGGGCGGAGCCAAAGCTAAAAATCTGTTTCTCAGGAACCGTACAAGCTATCAAGCTCTCGTTTGGCATGTATCCTCTGTGGCCTATGTCCTAATGGTCTACTGAAGGATATTTTGATGTGTCAATTTTTGTGGTCGCTATTAGCCAATCAGATTACAGCAAGCTTTTGACAGACTAAACAATCACCAATCAGGACGATACTTATATTGTACATGTATATGAGGGCCTTCTATCATCCATTAAAATATGGCGTTGATTGGCCTCTAGGGGGCGCTATAGCAGAAAATCAGTTATATCTAAAGGTACAAGTGGCCTAGGCTTGTTATTCTTTTTGAGTTTTATGCTTTGCTGTAACCTTTACAACTTTGTAATTACATGTCTTTACCAAAAATGTATTGTTTTGCATCAGTGGCCAGTAGAGTAAAAATTGCACTTTTCGAACTAGTCCCTGGATATTCAACCAATTAAATCAACTTTGGTCTTTTCACAATCTTGAGACCGTGTAGGTAAATAATTATCAAAAAAATGTTGGAATTTTTATTTTTTTATGGCCCCAACACCTTGATCAAACATGTACGTGAAAGCCTTTTCAGAGTTATTTGGCCAAAACTCTGTAAATGTTTGCGGTATGTCAAAAATATTACAGACACTCATTAATAATGACATTTGAAGCACATTTGCCAAGTATGAGCCAAATACGTCTTCAGTAGGCTCTACAGTGAAAAAAAAACTATTTTCAATTTATTCTATTTATCGCTATTTTCCAACCTAAATGGACAGACGACAGGAACCTTTCACCCTATCAACACACAAATTTATACACATATATACACTGATAATCTGATCTTGATTGCAAATTTTCAGCCAAATCGGACATGTTTTGCCTCTACAACGGCTGGAAAACTACAGCGATTTTGTAGGCCTCAAGCCTGTATTATCGCTTTTTTCAAATCTAAATGGACAGAAGTCAGGAACCTTTGACCCTATTGACACAGAAATTGACATACATATATAGACTGATATTGTGATCTTGATTGCAAATTTTGAGCCAAATCAGATATTTTTTGCCTCTAATATGGCCAAAGAGCAACAGCCATTTTGTAGGCCATAAGCCTGTATTATCACTTTTTTCAAACCTAAATGGTCAGAAGTCAGGAACCTTTGACCCTATCAACACACAAATTTACATACATGTATATACAGACCACTTGATCATGAGTACCAATTTGGAGCCCAATCGGACTTTTCTTCTCTTTTTAATAAATAGAAACACACTGATAGGGAATGTTCTGTCTTTCTGATAGAGTGATAGATTTCCAGCAGGTTATATGTGGTCTCTTGCTGCGCTCTGGTGGTCATTTGGTGAAACAGCTACAGGTGAATTATTCTAAATTAAAGCTCTGCTGAACTTATTCAATCTTGCTTGTCTTGCTTAATTGAACATCTTTATCCTTCTTGGTCATGCTGCTCAGCCGCCTGGGTCATTCTTGTTTATGCTCCACACACTTAATTTTTTTTTAAATTTGCATAATATGCAAAACCTACTTTTGAGATCTTGTCCTTCGATCCTTGACCAATCATGACATGTTTGGTGTCAAACAGTTCAGCAGAGCTTACTCCTCAATAATTATTAAAAAAAATCTTTACATTTATAAACAATATGGCCGCCATATGCAAATGAGATCTACCATGGTGCAGTAAAATGTCTTTAACACTTATAACTTTTGAATGCTTAACCTGACACTAATACCACTTCAGTCCTTTGATCATTACATGATTCTCAGATACCCTGTCAGTTTAAGTAGACATACGCCCCCAGGGGGCGGGGCCAATGCTCGATAGCTGTTTCTCTAGAACCATACAAGCTATCAAGGTCGTCCTTGCCAATTATCATCTATGGCCCATGCACTAATGGTACACCAAATGAAAATTTGATATGGACACTTTTGTGGTCACTATTAGCCAATCACATTCCAGCAAGCTTTTGACAGGCTGAATGTCAATCAGGTCAAAACTTATGTACTATTATTGATATTATTGGTTATTAATATGTGCCCTTGTCATGCCTCACTGCTAGGCTCTCCGAATGCCCACTAGAGTGCAGCAAGAGACCACATAAAACCTGCTGAACACTACAGCTCAATTTATCAATGCATTTCAACTAGTTTACTCACACCACTCATCTAGCATTGTCATTATGGTCTTTATGGTCACGCTGGTCACCTAGCTTGGTTATGCTGCCCATCCAGCTAAGTCATTCTGGTCATTCACATTGGTCATGATGGTCCTGCTGGTCATTCAGCTTTGTCATCATAGCAATGCTGGTCATCCAGCTTGGCTATACTGGCCAAACACCTTTGCCATGCTGGTCATCCAGTTTGGTGATGCCAGTCAACCAGCAACATGTTTTAAGCCTAACTGGCCTCCAGGGGCCTCTTTGTCTGTAACGCTCGAACCCCGTAAATCGCCGCTTGCGGCTATATTTATTATTATAGTTCTTATTCTTTTTCTGCCATAGAAGTGATTGGGCAGAAGAAACCGTAAGGCCTACAGGGCTGAGACTTGGTCATATGGTAGTACTTCTCACCGCTACTCAGATTCAAAAGATGAGCCCGATCGGCCTCAAGGGGGCGCTATGGCGAAGGTCAACGCGTTTGGCCTCGTAACTCCTACGCCCTGATAGCTAGAGCAAAAATTCTTGCATTATATGATTCCTTGGTTAATGGCAAATCAAAAAGGTCAATAGAACCACTAAGCTCCGCCCACTTAGATTTTTTGCTATTTAGCATAATATGCAAAACCTACTTTTGAGAACTTGTCCTAGGGTCATTGACCAATCCTGTCATATTTGGTGTCAAACAACTCAGCAGAGTCCCAACCTCAATAATTATCAAAAAAATTGAGAAATTTTTAAACAATATGGCCGCCATATGCAAATTAATCTTACCGTGGCACACCCAAATTTACTCTAACAGCTGTAACTTTTGAATGCTTAAACCTACACTAATGCCACTTTACAACTTTGATGCCAACATGATTCTGAGGTAGCCCGTCAATCTGTGTAGACATACGCCCCCAGGGGGCGGAGCCAAAGCTAAAAATCTGTTTCTCAGGAACCGTACAAGCTATGAAGCTCTCCTTTGACATGTATCATCTATGGCCTATGTCCTAATGTTTTACAAAAGGAAAATTTGATATGCAAATTTTTGCGATCGTTATTAGCCAATCAGATTCCAGCAAGCTTTTGACATGCTAATCAATGACCAATCAGGACGATACTTATACCCTACATGTATCTCAGGGCCTTCTATCATCCATTAAAATATGGCGTTGATTGGCCTCAAGGGGGCGCTATAGCAGAAAATCAGTTATATCTAAAGGTACAAGTGGCCTAGGCTTGTTATTCTTTTTTAGTTGTATACTTTGCTGTAGCCTTTACAACTTTGTAATTACATATGTTTACCAAAAATGCAAAGATTTTCATCAGTGGCCAAAAGAGTAAAAATTGCTCTTTTCGAACTTGTCTTTAAGTCCTTAATCAATCAAAACAAATTTGGTCTTGATGCAATCTTGAGACCCTGTAGGTAAATAATTATCAAAAAAATCTTGACATTTTAACTATTTGAGGCCCATAAACCTTGATCAAACATGTACGTGAAAGCCTTTTCAGAGTTATTTGGCCAAAACTCTGTCAAAGTTTAAAACATGCCAAAACTGTCGAAGCTACTAATTAACAATGACATTTGAAGTACATGTGCCAAGTATGAGCCAAATAAGTCTTCAGTAGGCTCTACAGTGAAAAAATAACTATTTTCAATTTATTCTATTTATCGCTATTTTCCAACCTAAATGGACAGAAGACAGGAACCTTTCACCCAATCAACACACAAATTTATACACATATATAGACTGATACTCTGATCTTGATTGCAAATTTTCAGCCAAATCGGACATGTTTTGCCTCTACAACGGCTGGAAAACTACAGCGATTTTGTAGGCCTCAAGCCTGTATTATCGCTTTTTTCAAATCTAAATGGACAGAAGTCAGGAACCTTTGACCCTATTGACACAGAAATTGACATACATATATAGACTGCTATTGTGATCCTGATTGCAAATGTTGAGCCAAATCAGATATTTTTTGCCTCTAATATGGCCAAAGAGCAACAGCCATTTTGTAGGCCATAAGCCTGTATTATCACTTTTTTCAAACCTAAATGGTCAGAAGTCAGGAACCTTTGACCCTATCAACACACAAATTTACATACATGTATATACAGACCACTTGATCATGAGTACCAATTTGGAGCCCAATCGGACTTTTCTTCTCTTTTTAATAAATAGAAACACACTGATGGGGAATGTTCTGTCTTTCTGATAGAGTGATAGAGTTCCAGCAGGTTATATGTGGTCTCTTGCTGCGCTCTGGTGGTCATTTGGTGAAACAGCTACAGGTGAATTATTCTTAATTAAAGCTCTGCTGAACTTATTCAATCTTGCTTGTCTTGCTAAATTGAACATATTTATCCTCCTTGTTCATGCTGGTCAGCCGCCTGGGTCATTCTTGTTTATGCTCCACCCACTTAATTTTTTTTTAAATTTGCATAATATGCAAAACCTACTTTTGAGATCTTGTCCTTGGATCCTTGACCAATCATGACATATTTGGTGTCAAACAGTTCAGCAGAGCTTACTCCTCAATAATTATTAAAAAAATCTTTACATTTATAAACAATATGGCCGCCATACGCAAATGAGTTCTACCATGGTGCAGTAAAATGTCTTTAACACTTATAACTTTTGAATGCTTAACCTGACACTAATACCACTTCAGTCCTTTGATCATTACATGATTCTCAGATACCTTGTCAGTTTAAGTAGACATACACCCCCCCAGGGGGCGGGGCAAATGCTCGATAGCTGTTTCTCTAGAACCATACAAGCTATCAAGGTCATCCTAGCCAATTATCATCTATGGCCCATGCACTAATGGTACACCAAATGAAAATTTGATATGGACACTTTTGTGGTCACTATTAGCCAATCACATTCCAGCAAGCTTTTAACAGGCGGAATGTTAATCAGGTCAAAACTTATATACTATATACGGGTTATTTATATGCCCTTTTTATGCCTTGTGTTTTTTCAATTTAAGAACTGAATTTGTTTCACCAAATGCCCACTAGAGTGCAGTAAGACACCACATAAAACCTGATGAACACTACAGCTCAATTTATCAATGCTTTTCAACTAGTTTACTCACACCACTCATCTAGCATTGCCATTATGGTCTTTATGGT
The DNA here is from genome assembly GCF_023375975.1 of Astyanax mexicanus. Taxonomy (NCBI): domain Eukaryota; kingdom Metazoa; phylum Chordata; class Actinopteri; order Characiformes; family Acestrorhamphidae; genus Astyanax; species Astyanax mexicanus. Next base: position 6,998,661 of record NW_026040041.1, read on the forward strand.
CACGCTGGTCACCCAGCTTGGTTATGCTGGCCATCCAGCTTGGTCATGCTGGCCATTCACATTGGTCATTATGGTCCTGCTGGTCATTCAGCTTTGTCCTCATAGTAATGGTGGTCTTCCAGCTTGGTCATACTGGCCAACCACCTTTGCCATGCTGGTCATCCAGTTTGGTCATTATGGTCTTCCAGCTTGGTAAATATGGTCAACAAGTTTGTCATCCAGATTAGTCATGCTGGTAATCTAGCTTGGTCTTCACGGTCATGCTGGTCATCCTCATCCAGTTTGGCGATGCCGGTCAACCGGCAACATGTTTTAAGCCTAACTGGCCTCCAGGGGTCTCTTTGCCTGTAACGCTCGAACCCCGTAAATCGCCGCTTGCGGCTATATTGGTATTTATAATCGCTTCCCCTGCTTTTTCTGACCTAGAAGTGATTGCACAGAATAAACCGTAAGGCCTAGAGAGCTGAGACTTGGTCATATGGTAGTACTTTAGACCCCCACTCAGCCGCATGACATGAGTCCCGATCGGCCTCAAGGGGGCGCTATGGCAAAGGTCAACGCGTTAGGCCTTGTAACTCCCACGCCCTGATAGCTAGACCAAAAATTCTTGCAATATATGATTCCTTGGTTAATGGCAAATCAAAAAGGTCAATAGAACCACTAAGCTCCGCCCACTTAGATTTTTTGCTATTTAGCATAATATGCAAAACCTACTTTTGAGAACTTGTCCTAGGGTCATTGACCAATCCTATCATATTTGGTGTGAAACAACTCAGCAGAGTCCCAACCTCAATAATTATCGAAAAAATTGTGAAATTTGTAAACAATATGGCCGCCATATGCAAATTAATCTTACCGTAGCACACCCAAATTTACTCTAACAGCTGTAACTTTTGAATGTTTAAACCAACACTAATGCCACTTTAGACGTATGATGCCAACATGATTCTGAGGTAGCCTGTCAATCTGTGTATCCATACGCCCCCAGGGGGCGGAGCCAAAGCTAAAAATCTGTTTCTCAGGAACCGTACAAGCTATGAAGCTCTCCTTTGACATGTGTCATCTATGGCCTATGTCCTAATGTATCACAGAAGAAAAATTTGATATGCAAATTTTTGCAATCGCTATTAGCCAATCAGATTCCAGCAAGCTTTTGACAGGCTAAACAATGACCAATCAGGACGATACTTATACCCTACATGTATCTCATGGCCTTCTATCATCCATTAAAATATGGCGTTGATTGGCCTCAAGGGGGCGCTATAGCAGAAAATCTGTTATATCTAAAGGTACAAGTGGCCTAGGCTTGTTATTCTTTTTTAGTTGTATACTTTGCTGTAGCCTTTACAACTTTGTAATTACATGTGTTTACCAAAAATGCAAAGATTTTCCTCAGTGGCCAAAAGCGTAAAAATTGCTCTTTTCGAACTTGTCTTTAAGTCCTTAATCAATCAAAACAAATTTGGTCTTGATGCAATCTTGAGACCCTGTAGGTAAATAATTATCAAAAAAATCTTGACATTTTAACTATTTAAGGCCCATAAACCTTGATCAAACATGTACGTGAAAGCCTTTTCAGAGTTATTTTGCCAAAACTCTGTCAAAGTTTAAAACATGCCAAAACTGTTGAAGCTACTAATTAACAATGACATTTGAAGTACATGTGCCAAGTATGAGCCAAATAAGTCTTCAGTAGGCTCTACAGTGAAAAAATAACTATTTTCAATTTATTCTATTTATCGCTATTTTCCAACCTAAATGGACAGAAGACAGGAACCTTTCACCCTATCAACACACAAATTTATACACATATATAGACTGATAATCTGATCTTGATTGCAAATTTTCAGCCAAATCGGACATGTTTTCCCTCTACAATGGCTGGAAAACTACAGCGATTTTGTAGGCCTCAAGCCTGTATTATCGCTTTTTTCAAATCTAAATGGACAGAAGTCAGGAACCTTTGACCCTATTGACACAGAAATTGACATACATATATAGACTGATATTGTGATCTTGATTTTGAGCCAAATCAGATATTTTTTGCCTCTAATATGGCCAAAGAGCAACAGCCATTTTGTAGGCCATAAGCCTGTATTATCACTTTTTTCAAACCTAAATGGTCAGAAGTCAGGAACCTTTGACCCTATCAACACACAAATTTACATACATGTATATACAGACCACATGATCATGAATACCAATTTGGAGCCCAATCAGACTTTTCTTCTCTTTTTAATAAATAGAAACACACTGATAGGGAATGTTCTGTCTTACTTATAGAGTGATAGATTTCCAGCAGGTTATATGTGGTCTCTTGCTGCGCTCTGGTGGTCATTTGGTGAAACAGCTACAGGTGAATTATTCTAAATTAAAGCTCTGCTGAACTTATTTAATCTTGCTTGTCTGGCTTAATTGAACATATTTATCCTTCTTGTTCATGCTGGTCAGCCGCCTGGGTCATTCTTGTTTATGCTCCACCCACTTATTTTTTTTTTATAAATTTGCATAATATGCAAAAAATACTTTTGAGATCTTGTCCTTGGATCCTTGACCAATCATGACATGTTTGGTGTCAAACAGTTCAGCAGAGCTTACTCCTCAATAATTATTAAAAAAATCATTACATTTATAAACAATATGGCCGCCATATGCAAATGAGTTCTACCATGGTGCAGTAAAATGTCTTTAACACTTATAACTTTTGAATGCTTAACCTGACACTAATACCACTTCAGTCCTTTGATCATTACATGATTCTCAGATACCCTGTCAGTTCAAGTAGACATACATCCCCCCAGGGGGCGGGGCCAATGCTCGATAGCTGTTTCTCTAGAACCATACAAGCTATCAAGGTCATCCTAGCCAATTATCATCTATGGCCCATGCACTAATGGTACACCAAATGAAAATTTGATATGGACACTTTTGTGGTCACTATTAGCCAATCACATTCCAGCAAGCTTTTAACAGGCGGAATGTTAATCAGGTCAAAACTTATATACTATATACGGGTTATTTATATGCCCTTTTTATGCCTTGTGTTTTTTCAATTTAAGAACTGAATTTGTTTCACCAAATGCACACTAGAGTGCAGTAAGACACCACATAAAACCTGATGAACACTACAGCTCAATTTATCAATGCTTTTCAACTAGTTTACTCACACCACTCATCTAGCATTGCCATTATGGTCTTTATGGTCACGCTGGTCACCCAGCTTGGTTATGCTGGCCATCCAGCTTGGTCATGCTGGCCATTCACATTGGTCATTATGGTCCTGCTGGTCATTCAGCTTTGTCCTCATAGTAATGGTGGTCTTCCAGCTTGGTCATACTGGCCAACCACCTTTGCCATGCTGGTCATCCAGTTTGGTCATTATGGTCTTCCAGCTTGGTCAATATGGTCAACAAGTTTGTCATCCAGATTAGTCATGCTGGTAATCTAGCTTGGTCTTCACGGTCATGCTGGTCATCCTCATCCAGTTTGGCGATGCCGGTCAACCGGCAACATGTTTTAAGCCTAACTGGCCTCCAGGGGTCTCTTTGCCTGTAACGCTCGAACCCCGTAAATCGCCGCTTGCGGCTATATTTATTATTATTATTATAGTTCTTATTCTTTTTCTGCCATAGAAGTGATTGGGCAGAAGAAACCGTAAGGCCTACAGGGCTGAGACTTGGTCATATGGTAGTACTTCTCACCGCTACTCAGATTCAAAAGATGAGCCCGATCGGCCTCAAGGGGGCGCTATGGCGAAGGTCAACGCGTTTGGCCTCGTAACTCCTACGCCCTGATAGCTAGAGCTAAAATTCTTGCATTATATGATTCCTTGGTTAATGGCAAATCAAAAAGGTCAATAGAACCACTAAGCTCCGCCCACTTAGATTTTTTGCTATTTAGCATAATATGCAAAACCTACTTTTGAGAACTTGTCCTAGGGTCATTGACCAATCCTGTCATATTTGGTGTCAAACAACTCAGCAGAGTCCCATCCTCAATAATTATCGAAAAAATTGAGAAATTTTTAAACAATATGGCCGCCATATGCAAATTAATCTTACCGTGGCACACCCAAATTTACTCTAACAGCTGTAACTTTTGAATGCTTAAACCTACACTAATGCCACTTTACATCTTTGATGCCAACATGATTCTGAGGTAGCCCGTCAATCTGTGTAGACATACGCCCCCAGGGGGCGGAGCCAAAGCTAAAAATCTGTTTCTCAGGAACCGTACAAGCTATGAAGCTCTCCTTTGGCATGTATCATCTATGGCCTATGTCCTAATGTTTTACAGAAGGAAAAGTTGATATGCAAATTTTTGCGATCGTTATTAGCCAATCAGATTCCAGCAAGCTTTTGACAGGCTAAACAATGACCAATCAGGACGATACTTATACCCTACATGTATCTCAGGGCCTTCTATCATCCATTAAAATATGGCGTTGATTGGCCTCAAGGGGGCGCTATAGCAGAAAATCAGTTATATCTAAAAATACAAGTGGCCTAGGCTTGTTATTCTTTTTTATTTGTATACTTTTCTGTAGCCTTTACAACTTTGTAATTACATATGTTTACCAAAAATGCAAAGATTTTCATCAGTGGCCAAAAGAGTAAAAATTGCTCTTTTCGAACTTGTCTTTAAGTCCTTAATCAATCAAAACAAATTTGGTCTTGATGCAATCTTGAGACCCTGTAGGTAAATAATTATCAAAAAAATCTTGACATTTTAACTATTTGAGGCCCATAAACCTTGATCAAACATGTACGTGAAAGCCTTTTCAGAGTTATTTGGCCAAAACTCTGTCAAAGTTTAAAACATGCCAAAACTGTTGAAGCTACTAATTAACAATGACATTTGAAGCACATGTGCCAAGTATGAGCCAAATAAGTCTTCAGTAGGCTCTACAGTGAAAAAATAACTATTTTCAATTTATTCTATTTATCGCTATTTTCCAACCTAAATGGACAGAAGACAGGAACCTTTCACCCTATCAACACACAAATTTATACACATATATAGACTGATAATCTGATCTTGATTGCAAATTTTCAGCCAAATCGGACATGTTTTGCCTCTACAACGGCTGGAAAACTACAGCGATTTTGTAGGCCTCAAGCCTGTATTATCGCTTTTTTCAAATCTAAATGGACAGAAGTCAGGAACCTTTGACCCTATTGACACAGAAATTGACATACATATATAGACCGATATTGTGATCCTGACTGCAAATTTTGAGCCAAATCAGATATTTTTTGCCTCTAATATGGCCAAAGAGCAACAGCCATTTTGTAGGCCATAAGCCTGTATTATCGCTTTTTTCAAACCTAAATGGTCAGAAGTCAGGAACCTTTGACCCTATCAACACACAAATTTACATACATGTATATACAGACCACTTGATCATGAGTACCAATTTGGAGCCCAATCGGACTTTTCTTCTCTTTTTAATAAATAGAAACACACTGATAGGGAATGTTCTGTCTTTCTGATAGAGTGATAGATTTCCAGCAGGTTATATGTGGTCTCTTGCTGTGCTCTGGTGGTCATTTGGGGAAACAGCTACAGGTGAATTATTCTAAATTAAAGCTCTGCTGAACTTATTTAATCTTGCTTGTCTTGCTTAATTGAACATCTTTATCCTTCTTGATCATGCTGCTCAGCCACCTGGGTCATTCTTGTTTATGCTCCACCCACTTAATTTTTTTTTAAATTAGCATAATATGCAAAACCTACTTTTGACATCTTTCCCTTGCCTCCTTGACCAATCATGACATGTTTGGTGTCAAACAATTTAGCAGTAATTCCTCAATAATTATTTAATAAATCTTTACATTTGTAAACAATATGGCCGCCATATGCAAATTAGTTCTACCACAGTGCAGTAAAATGTCTTTAACACTTATAACTTTTGAATGCTTAACCTGACACTAATACCACTTCAGTCCTTTGATCATTACATGATTCTCAGATACCCTGTCAGTGTAAGTAGACATACACCCCCGCAGGGGGCGGAGCCAATGCTCGATAGCTGTTTCTCTAGAACCATACAAGCTATCAAGGTCGTCCTTGCCAATTATCATCTATGGCCCATGCACTAATGGTACACCAAATGAAAATTTGATATGGACACTTTTGTTGTCACTATTAGCCAATCACATTCCAGCAAGCTTTTAACAGGCTGAATGTTAATCAGGTCAAAACTTATGTACTATTATTGATATTATTTGTTATTAATATGTGCCCTTGTCATGCCTCACTGCTAGGCTCTCCGAATGCCCACTAGAGTGCAGCAAGAGACCACATAAAACCTGCTGAACACTACAGCTCAATTTATCAATGCATTTCAACTAGTTTACTCACACCACTCATCTAGCATTGTCATTATGGTCTTTATGGTCACGCTGGTCACCTAGCTTGGTTATGCTGCCCATCCAGCTAGGTCATTCTGGTCATTCACATTGGTCATTATGGTCCTGCTGGCCATTCAGCTTTGTCATCATAGCAATGCTGGTCATCCAGCTTGGTCATACTGGCCAAACACCTTTGCCATGCTGGTCATCCAGTTTGGTGATGCCAGTCAACCAGCAACATGTTTTAAGCCTAACTGGCCTCCAGGGGCCTCTTTGTCTGTAACGCTCGAACCCCGTAAATCGCCGCTTGCGGCTATATTGGTATTTATAATCGCTTCCCCTGTTTTTTCTGACCTAGAAGTGATTGCACAGAACAAACCGTAAGGCCTAGAGAGCTGAGACTTGGTCATATGGTAGTACTTTAGACCCATACTCTGCCGCATGACATGAGTCCCGATCAGCCTCAAGGGGGCGCTATGGCGAAGGTCAACGCGTTAGGCCTCGTAACTCCCACGCCCTGATAGCTAGAGCAAAAATTCTTGCACTATATGATTCCTTAGTTAATGGCAAATCAAAAAGTTCATTAAAACCACTAAGCTCCGCCCACTTAATTTTTTTGCTATTTAGCATAATATGCAAAACCTACTTTTGAGAACTTGTCCTAGGGTCATTGACCAATCCTATCATATTTGGTGTGAAACAACTCAGCAGAGTCCCAACCTCAATAATTATCGAAAAAATTGAGAAATTTGTAAACAATATGGCCGCCATATGCAAATTAATCTTACCGTGGCACACCCAAATTTACTTTAACAACTGTAACTTTTGAATGCTTAAACCGACACTAATGCCACTTTAGACCTATGATGCCAACATGATTCTGAGGTAGCATGTCAATCTGTGTAGACATACGCCCCCAGGGGGCGGAGCCAAAGCTAAAAATCTGTTTCTCAGGAACCCTACAAGTTATGAAGCTCTCCTTTGGCATGTATCATCTATGGCCTATGTCCTAATGTTTTACAGAAGGAAAATTTGATATGCAAATTTTTGCGATCGTTATTAGCCAATCAGATTCAAGCAAGCTTTTGACATGCTAAACAATGACCAATGAGGACGATACTTATACCCTACATGTATCTCAGGGCCTTCTATCATCCATTAAAATATGGCGTTGATTGGCCTCAAGGGGGCGCTATAGCAGAAAATCAGTTATATCTAAAGGTACAAGTGGCCTAGGCTTGTTATTCTTTTTTAGTTGTATACTTTGCTGTAGCCTTTACAACTTTGTAATTACATGTGTTTACCAAAAATGCAAAGATTTTCATCAGTGGCCAAAAGAGTAAAAATTGCTGTTTTCGAACTTGTCTTTAAGTCCTTAATCAATCAAAACAAATTTGGTCTTGATGCAATCTTGAGACCCTGTAGGTAAAAAATTATCAAAAAAATCTTGACATTTTAACTATTTGAGGCCCATAAACCTTGATCAAACATGTACGTGAAAGCCTTTTCAGAGTTATTTGGCAAAAACTCTGTCAAAGTTTAAAACATGCCAAAACTGTTGAAGCTACTAATTAACAATGACATTTGAAGCACATGTGCTAAGTATGAGCCAAATGAGTCGTCAGTAGGCTCTACAGTGAAAAAATAACTATTTTCAATTTATTCTATTTATCGCTATTTTCCAACCTAAATGGACAGAAGACAGGAACCTTTGACCCTATCAACACACAAATTTATACACATATATAGACTGATAATCTGATCTTGATTGCAAATTTTCAGCCAAATCGGACATGTTTTGCCTCTACAACGGCTGGAAAACTACAGCGATTTTGTAGGCCTCAAGCCTGTATTATCGCTTTTTTCAAATCTAAATGGACAGAAGTCAGGAAGCTTTGACCCTATTGACACAGAAATTGACATACATATATAGACTGATATTGTGATCCTGATTGCAAATTTTGAGCCAAATCAGATATTTTTTGCCTCTAATATGGCCAAAGAGCAACAGCCATTTTGTAGGCCATAAGCCTGTATTATCACTTTTTTCAAACCTAAATGGTCAGAAGTCAGGAACCTTTGACCCTATCAACACACAAATTTACATACATGTATATGCAGACCACTTGATCATGAGTACCAATTTGGAGCCCAATCGGACTTTTCTTCTCTTTTTAATAAATAGAAACACACTGATAAGGAATGTTCTGTCTTTCTGATAGAGTGATAGATTTCCAGCAGGTTATATGTGGTCTCTTGCTGCGCTCTGGTGGTCATTTGGTGAAACAGCTACAGGTGAATTATTCTAAATTAAAGCTCTGCTGAACTTATTTAATCTTTTTTGTCTTGCTTAATTGAACATATTTATCCTTCTTGGTCATGCTAGTCAGCCGCCTGGGTCATTCTTGTTTATGCTCCACTCACTTAATTTTTTTTTAAATTTGCATAATATGCAAAACCTACTTTTGAGATCTTGTCCTTGGACCCTTGACCAATCATGACATGTTTGGTGTCAAACAGTTCAGCAGAGCTTACTCCTCAATAATTATTAAAAAAATCTTTACATTTATAAACAATATGGCCGCCATATGCAAATGAGTTCTACCATGGTGCAGTAAAATGTCTTTAACACTTATAACTTTTGAATGCTTAACCTGACACTAATACCACTTCAGTCCTTTGATCATTACATGATTCTCAGATACCCTGTCAGTTTAAGTAGACATACACCCCCCCAGGGGGCGGGGCCAATGCTCGATAGCTGTTTCTCTAGAACCATACAAGCTATCAAGGTCATCCTAGCCAATTATCATCTATGGCCCATGCACTAATGGTACACCAAATGAAAATTTGATATGGACACTTTGTGGTCACTATTAGCCAATCACATTCCAGCAAGCTTTTAACAGGCGGAATGTTAATCAGGTCAAAACTTATATACTATATACGGGTTATTTATATGCCCTTTTTATGCCTTGTGTTTTTTCAATTTAAGAACTGAATTTGTTTCACCAAATGCGCAATAGAGTGCAGTAAGACACCACATAAAACCTGATGAACACTACAGCTCAATTTATCAATGCTTTTCAACTAGTTTACTCACACTACTCATCTAGCATTGCCATTATGGTCTTTATGGTCACGCTGGTCACCCAGCTTGGTTATGCTGGCCATCCAGCTTGGTCATGCTGGCCATTCACATTGGTCATTATGGTCCTGCTGGTCATTCAGCTTTGTCCTCATAGTAATGGTGGTCTTCCAGCTTGGTCATACTGGCCAACCACCTTTGCCATGCTGGTCATCCAGTTTGGTCATTATGGTCTTCCAGCTTGGTCAATATGGTCAACAAGTTTGTCATCCAGATTAGTCATGCTGGTAATCTAGCTTGGTCTTCACGGTCATGCTGGTCATCCTCATCCAGTTTGGCGATGCCGGTCAACCGGCAACATGTTTTAAGCCTAACTGGCCTCCAGGGGTCTCTTTGCCTGTAACGCTCGAACCCCGTAAATCGCCGCTTGCGGCTATATTTATTATTATTATTATTATTATTATTATTATTCTTATTCTTTTTCTGCCATAGAAGTGATCGGGCAGAAGAAACCGTAAGGCCTACAGGGCTGAGACTTGGTCATATGGTAGTACTTCTCACCGCTACTCAGATTCAAAAGATGAGCCCGATCGGCCTCAAGGGGGCGCTATGGCGAAGGTCAACGCGTTAGGCCTCGTAACTGCCACGCCCTGATAGCTAGAGCAAAAATTCTTGCATTATATGATTCCTTGGTTAATGGCAAATCAAAAAGGTCAATAGAACCACTAAGCTCCGCCCACTTAGATTTTTTGCTATTTAGCATAATATGCAAAACCTACTTTTGAGAACTTGTCCTAGGGTCATTGACCAATCCTGTCATATTTGGTGTCAAACAACTCAGCAGAGTCCCAACCTCAATAATTATCAAAAAAATTGTGAAATTTGTAAACAATATGGCCGCCATATGCAAATTAATCTTACCGTGGCACACCCAAATTTACTCTAACAGCTGTAACTTTTGAATGCTTAAACCTACACTAATGCCACTTTAGACCGTTGATGCCAACATGATTCTGAGGTAGCCCGTCAATCTGTGTAGACATACGCCCCCAGGGGGCGGAGCCAAAGCTAAAAATCTGTTTCTCAGGAACCGTACAAGCTATGAAGCTCTCCTTTGGCATGTATCATCTATGGCCTATGTCCTAATGTTTTACAGAAGGAAAATTTGATATGCAAATTTTTGCGATCGTTATTAGCCAATCAGTTTCCAGCAAGCTTTTGACATGCTAAACAATGACCAATCAGGACGATACTTATTCCGTACATGTATCTCAGGGCCTTCTATCATCCATTAAAATATGGCGTTGATTGGCCTCAAGGGGGCGCTATAGCAGAAAATCAGTTATATCTAAAGGTACAAGTGGCCTAGGCTTGTTATTCTTTTTAGTTGTATACTTTGCTGTAGCCTTTACAACTTTGTAATTACATGTATTTACCAAAAATGGAAAGATATTCATCAGTGGCCAAAAGAGTAAAAATTGCTTTTTTCGAACTTGTCTTTAAGTCCTTAATCAATCAAAATAACTTTGGTCTTGATGCAATCTTGAGACCCTGTAGGTAAATAATTATCAAAAAAATCTTGACATTTTAACTATTTGAGGCCCATAAACCTTGATCAAACATGTACGTGAAAGCCTTTTCAGAGTTATTTGGCCAAAACTCTGTCAAAGTTTAAAACATGCCAAAACTGTTGAAGCTACTAATTAACAATGACATTTGAAGCACACTTGCCAAGTATGAGCCAAATAAGTCTTCAGTAGGCTCTACAGTGAAAAAATAACTATTTTCAATTTATTCTATTTATCGCTATTTTCCAACCTAAATGGACAGAAGACAGGAACCTTTCACCCTATCAACACACAAATTTATACACATATATAGACTGATAATCTGATCTTGATTGCAAATTTTCAGCCAAATCGGACATGTTTTCCCTCTACAACGGCTGGAAAACTACAGCGATTTTGTAGGCCTCAAGCCTGTATTATCGCTTTTTTCAAACCTAAATGGACATAAGTCAGGAACCTTTCACCCTATCGACACAGAAATTGACATACATATATAGACTGATATTGTGATCTTGATTGCAAAGTTTGAGCCAAAACAGATATTTTTTGCCTCTAATATGGCCAAAGAGCAACAGCCATTTTGTAGGCCATAAGCCTGTATTATCGCTTTTTTCAAACCTAAATGGACAGAAGTCAGGAACCTTTGACCCTATCAACACACAAATTTACACACATATATATGCAGACCACTTAATCATGAGTACCAATTTGGAGCCCAATCGGACTTTTCTTCTCTTTTTAATAAATAGAAACACACTTATAGGGAATGTTCTGTCTTACTTATAGAGCGATAGATTTCCAGCAGGTTATATGTGGTCTCTTGCTGCGCTCTGGTGGTCATTTGGTGAAACAGCTACATTTGAATTATTCTAAATTAAAGCTCTGCTGAACTTATTTAATCATTTTTGTCTTGCTTAATTGAACATATTTATCCTTCTTGGTCATGCTAGTCAGCCACCTGGGTCATTCTTATTTATGCTCCACCCACTTAATTTTTTTTTAATTTGCATAATATGCAAAACCTACTTTTGAGATCTTGTCTTTGCCTCCTTGACCAATCATGACATGTTTGGTGTCAAACAGTTCAGCAGAGCTTACTCCTCAATAATTATAAAAAAAAATCTTTACATTTATAAACAATATGGCCGCCATATGCAAATTAGTTTTACCATGGTGCAGTAAAATGTCTTTAACACTTATAACTTTTGAATGCTTAACCTGACACTAATACCACTTCAGTCCTTTGATCATTACATGATTCTCAGATACCCTGTGAGTTTAAGTAGACATACACCCCCCCAGGGGGCGGGGCCAATGCTCGATAGCTGTTTCTCTACAACCATACAAGCTATCAAGGTCATCCTTGCCAATTATCATCTATGGCCCATGCACTAATGGTACACCAAATGAAAATTTGATATGGACACTTTTGTGGTCACTATTAGCCAATCACATTCCAGCAAGCTTTTGACAGGCAGAATGTTTATCAGGTCAAAACTTATACACTATATATGGGTTATTTATATGCCCTTTTTATGCCTTGTGTTTTTTGAATTTAAGAACTGAAGTTGTTTCACCAAATGCCCACTAGAGTGCAGCAAGACACCACATAAAACCTAATGAACACTACAGCTCAATTTATCAATGCTTTTCAACTAGTTTACTCACACCACTCATCTAGCATTGTCATTTTGGTCTTTATGGTCACGCTGGTTACCCAGCTTGGTTATCCAGTTTGGTGATGACGGTCAACCAGCAACAGGTTTTAAGCCTAACTGGCCTCCAGGGGCCTCTTTGCCTGTGACGCTCGAACCCCGTAAATCGCCGCTTGCGGCTATATTTATTATTATTATTCTTTTTCTCCTGTAAAAACAGTTGTGCAGCCTAAACCGTAAGTCATAGAGAAATGAAACTTGGTACGTAGATGTAGGATCAGTGCATCTCGGTGGACAACAAAAATGGCACCGATTGGTCAAGTGGTGGCGCTATAAACAAGGAAATTCATTTTTCACAATTTTCTCAATAACTCAAAAACCATAAGACCTACATTCAAAATTCTTTTTTTGATGGATTCCTTGGGTCAATACCAACAACTTTCCAATTTGGACCATGCACTTCCGTCTATATAGATTTTTTGCTAATTTGCATAATATGCAAAACCTACTTTTGCAAACTAGTCCTAGGAATTTTGACCAATCCTTGCATGTTTGGTATCAAAACACTCGTGAGAGCATGCGCTTCAATATTCATTAAGAAAAAGTTGAAATATGTAAACAATATGGCCGCCATATGCAAATTAGTCCTTCCGGATATATGCCCCATTCACTTCAAGAGGTAAATTTGGAGCACTGTTTCTCAGCAACTGTGCAACCTAGCAAGTTGAAACTTTGCATGCAGAATCTATCATACAGCCTCTAAAGGATGTTCAAAGGGCAACTTAATCAATCAACATGGCTGAACACCATCAGCCAATCAGCATTCAGCAGACATTTTGGCAGGCTGAATGTTGCCCAATCTGGATGATATTTGGCAGTTATGTTCAGGTGGAGACACTGTAGTGACCTGCAAAGTGCTGAAACAATCCGCCCACTGGGGGGCGCTGTTCCAAAAAAACGAGTATATGTCAATCATGCTGTACTTTTTTGACATCTAATTGTTTTTGCCATATTTAGTACAGTGGCTCTGACAAATTTCTCAATACAACTATGTTTAAAAAGTGCTTTGTTCATTCATAATTGCTAATTGTTTGAAAATAGCTATATTGAAACTACTCTCTGGATATTTGGCCTATCACCTCCATTTCAGTCTTGCTGCACACTGTAGAGTCTCTAGGTAAATGTTCATTAAAAACATTTGTGAAAATTTCACATACAATACTCTCCAGGCATCAAGCAATCTGTGCGTCCTTGGAATTTCTAACCTAAATTGCTGTAACTCTGCAGTATTTGCTGTAATCTCACAATGTTAAAGACCTCTGTACAATATCACTCTGATGAAGCGCCATTTAATACAGAACTAGATTAAGAATAACTTGACATTACATGTCATATCAGAACATTCACTCTTTTGTGCCTCTTCTCAACATTAATAACAGGTGAAAGACTTTTGATCATTTCTAAATGTGACAGAATGTCTCCAATTGTGTTAGACCTTCTTACACATCACCATCCTATGCTCTAGTAGGCACCAGTGTGCTAGTTGGTGCTTGATGAAGCGCCATTTAATTCAGAACTAGATTTATAATAACTTCGTAATTACATGTCATATCAGAACATTCACTCCTTTGTGTTAATTCAAACTTGTTTGGTCAAACATTTCAGCTTGTTCTGCAAAGGTTCAAAGGTCAATCTGAATACCACTTTGTGAACATTCTGGTTGAAGCCACCTGATCAATACCAATAACATGTAGACACCTTTTGACTAGTTCTAACTCACTTAATGAATATCCTACAAAGTTCACTAGATTTACATGTGAATTTAAGCACTGATCAGGTTGAAAGGCCTCTGCTCAACATTAATAACAGGTGAAAAACTTGATAATTTCTAAATGTGACAGGGCATCTCCAATCATATTAGACCTTCTTACACATCACCATTCAATGCTCCAGTAGGCACCATTGTGCAAGTTGGTGCTTGAACCCGATGATTGCCGCTTGCGGCTATATTTATTAGGGGTTCGAGCACGTAGTGCTAGAAACCCTATTGTAATTGTTCTGATTATTAGGGGTTCGAGCACGTAGTGCTAGAAACCCTATTGTAATTGTTCTGATTATTATTATTAGGGGTTCGAGCACGTAGTGCTAGAAACCCTATTGTAATTGTTCTGATTATTATTATTATTATTCTTATTCTTTTTCTGCCATAGAAGTGATTGGGCAGAAGAAACCGTAAGGCCTACAGGGCTGAGACTTGGTCATATGGTAGTACTTCTCACCGCTACTCAGATTCAAAAGATGAGCCTGATCGGCCTCAAGGGGGCGCTATGGCGAAGGTCAACGCGTTTGGCCTCGTAACTCCTACGCCCTGATAGCTAGAACAAAAATTCTTGCATTGTATGATTCCTTGGTTAATGGCAAATCAAAAAGGTCAATAGAACCACTAAGCTCCGCCCACTTAGATTTTTTGCTATTTAGCATAATATGCAAAACCTACTTTTGAGAACTTGTCCTAGGGTCATTGACCAATCCTGTCATATTTGGAGTCAAACAACTCAGCAGAGTCCCATCCTCAATAATTATCGAAAAAATTGTGAAATTTGTAAACAATATGGCCGCCATATGCAAATTAATCTTACCGTGGCACACCCAAATTTACTCTAACAGCTGTAACTTTTGAATGCTTAAACCTACACTAATACCACTTTACAACTTTGATGCCAACATGATTCTGAGGTAGCCCGTCAATCTGTGTAGACATACGCCCCCAGGGGGCGGAGCCAAAGCTAAAAATCTGTTTCTCAGGAACCGTACAAGCTATGAAGCTCTCCTTTGGCATGTATCATCTATGGCCTATGTCCTAATGTTTTACAGAAGGAAAATTTGATATGCAAATTTTTGCGATTGTTATTAGCCAATCAGTTTCCAGCAAGCTTTTGACATGCTAAACAATGACCAATCAGGACGATACTTATACCCTACATGTATCTCAGGGCCTTCTATCATCCATTAAAATATGGCGTTGATTGGCCTCAAGGGGGCGCTATAGCAGAAAATCAGTTATATCTAAAGGTACAAGTGGCCTAGGCTTGTTATTCTTTTTTAGTTGTATACTTTGCTGTAGCCTTTACAACTTTGTAATTACATGTATTTACCAAAAATGCAAAGATTTTCATCAGTGGCCAAAAGAGTAAAAATTGCTCTTTTCGAACTTGTCTTTAAGTCCTTAATCAATCAAAATATCTTTGGTCTTGATGCAATCTTGAGACCCTGTAGGTAAATAATTATCAAAAAAATCTTGACATTTTAACTATTTGAGGCCCATAAACCTTGATCAAACATGTACGTGAAAGCCTTTTCAGAGTTATTTGGCCAAAACTCTGTCAAAGTTTAAAACATGCCAAAACTGTTGAAGCTACTAATTAACAATGACATTTGAAGTACATGTGCCAAGTATGAGCCAAATAAGTCTTCAGTAGGCTCTACAGTGAAAAAATAACTATTTTCAATTTATTCTATTTATCGCTATTTTCCAACCTAAATGGACAGAAGACAGGAACCTTTCACCCTATCAACACACAAATTTATACACATATATAGACTGATAATCTGATCTTGATTGCAAATTTTCAGCCAAATCGGACATGTTTTCCCTCTACAACGGCTGGAAAACTACAGCGATTTTGTAGGCCATAAGCCTGTATTATTGCTTTTTTCAAACCTAAATGGACAGAAGTCAGGAACCTTTGACCCTATCGACACAGAAATTTACACACATATATATGCAGACCACTTGATCATGAGTACCAATTTGGAGCCCAATCGGACTTTTCTTCTCTTTTTAATAAATAGAAACACACTGATAGGGAATGTTCTGTCTTACTTATAGAGTGATAGATTTCCAGCAGGTTATATGTGGTCTCTTGCTGCGCTCTGGTGGTCATTTGGTGAAACAGCTACATTTGAATTATTCTAAATTAAAGCTCTGCTGAACTTATTTAATCTTTTTTGTCTTGCTTAATTGAACATATTTATCCTTCTTGGTCATGCTAGTCAGCCACCTGGGTCATTCTTATTTATGCTCCACCCACTTAATTTTTTTTTAATTTGCATAATATGCAAAACCTACTTTTGAGATCTTGTCTTTGCCTCCTTGACCAATCATGACATGTTTGGTGTCAAACAGTTCAGCAGAGCTTACTCCTCAATAATTATTAAAAAAAATCTTTACATTTATAAACAATATGGCCGCCATATGCAAATTAGTTTTACCATGGTGCAGTAAAATGTCTTCTAACACTTATAACTTTTGAATGCTTAAACTGACATTAATACCACTTCAGTCCTTTGATCATTACATGATTCTCAGATACCCTGTGAGTTTAAGTAGACATACACCCCCAGGGGGCAGAGCCAATGCTCAATAGCTGTTTCTCTACAACCATACAAGCTATCAAGGTCATCCTTGCCAATTATCATCTATGACCCATGCACTAATGGTACACCAAATGAAAATTTGATATGGACACTTTTGTGGTCACTATTAGCCAATCACATTCCAGCAAGCTTTTGACAGGCAGAATGTTTATCAGGTCAAAACTTATACACTATATATGGGTTATTTATATGCCCTTTTTATGCCTTGTGTTTTTTGAATTTAAGAACTGAAGTTGTTTCACCAAATGCCCACTAGAGTGCAGCAAGACACCACATAAAACCTGATGAACACTACAGCTCAATTTATCAATGCTTTTCAACTAGTTTACTCACACCACTCATCTAGCATTGTCATTTTGGTCTTTATGGTCACGCTGGTTACCCAGCTTGATTATCCAGTTTGGTGATGACGGTCAACCAGCAACAGGTTTTAAGCCTAACTGGCCTCCAGGGGCCTCTTTGCCTGTGACGCTCGAACCCCGTAAATCGCCGCTTGCGGCTATATTTATTATTATTCTTATTCTTTTTCTGCCATAGAAGTGATTGGGCAGAAGAAACCGTAAGGCCTACAGGGCTGAGACTTGGTCATATGGTAGTACTTCTCACCGCTACTCAGATTCAAAAGATGAGCCCGATCGGCCTCAAGGGGGCGCTATGGCGAAGGTCAACGCGTTTGGCCTCGTAACTCCTACGCCCTGATAGCTAGAGCAAAAATTCTTGCATTATATGATTCCTTCGTTAATGGCAAATCAAAAAGGTCAATAGAACCACTAAGCTCCGCCCACTTAGATTTTTTGCTATTTAGCATAATATGCAAAACCTACTTTTGAGAACTTGTCCTAGGGTCATTGACCAATCCTGTCATATTTGGTGTCAAACAACTCAGCAGAGTCCCATCCTCAATAATTATCGAAAAAAATTGTGAAATTTGTAAACAATATGGCCGCCATATGCAAATTAATCTCACCGTGGCAGACCCAAATTTACTCTAACAGCTGTAACTTTTGAATGCTTAAACCTACACTAATGCCACTTTACATCTTTGATGCCAACATGATTCTGAGGTAGCCTGTCAATCTGTGTAGACATACGCCCCGAGGGGGCGGAGCCAAAGCTAAAAATCTGTTTCTCAGGAACCGTACAAGCTATGAAGCTCTCCTTTGGCATGTATCATCTATGGCCTATGTCCTAATGTTTTACAGAAGGAAAATTTGATATGCAAATTTTTGCGATCGTTATTAGCCAATCAGTTTCCAGCAAGCTTTTGACAGGCTAAACAATGACCAATCAGGATGATACTTATACCCTACATGTATCTCAGGGCCTTCTATCATCCATTAAAATATGGCGTTGATTGGCCTCTAGGGGGCGCTATAGCAGAAAATCAGTTATATCTAAAGGTACAAGTGGCCTAGGCTTGTTATTCTTTTTTAGTTCTATACTTTGCTGTAGCCTTTACAACTCTGTAATTACATATGTTTACCAAAAATGCAAAGATTTTCATCAATGGCCAAAAGCGTAAAAATGGCTCTTTTCGAACTTGTCTTTAAGTCCTCAATCAATCAAAACAAATTTGGTCTTGATGCGATCTTGAGACCCTGTAGGTAAATAATTATCGAAAAAATCTTGACATTTTAACTATTTGAGGCCCATTAACCTTGAAGAAACATGTACGTGAAAGCCTTTTCAGAGTTATTTGGCCAAAACTCTGTCAAAGTTTTAAACAGGTCAAAACTGTTGAAGCTACTAATTAACAATAACATTTCAAGCACATGTGCCAAGTATGAGCCAAATAAGTCTTCAGTAGGCTCTACAGTGACAAATTAACTATTTTCAATTTATTCTATTTATCGCTATTTTCCAACCTAAATGGACAGAAGACAGGAACCTTTGACCCTATCAACACACAAATTTATACACATATATAGACTGATAATCTGATCTTGATTGCAAATTTTCAGCCAAATCGGACATGTTTTCCCTCTACAACGGCTGGAAAACTACAGCGATTTTGTAGGCCTCAAGCCTGTATTATCGCTTTTTTCAAACCTAAATGGACAGAAGTCAGGAACCTTTGACCCTATCGACACAGAAATTTACTTACATATATAGACTGATATTGTGATCTTGATTGCAAATTTTGAGCCAAATCAGATATTTTTTGCCTCTAATATGGCCAAAGAGCAACAGCCATTTTGTAGGCCATAAGCCTGTATTATCGCTTTTTTCAAACCTAAATGGTCAGAAGTCAGGAACCTTTGACCCTATCAACACACAAATTTACATACATGTATATACAGACCACTTGATCATGAGTACCAATTCGGAGCCCAATCGGACTTTTCCTCTCTTTGTAATAAATAGAAACACACTGATAGGGAATGTTCTGTCTTACTTATAGAGTGATAGATTTCCAGCAGGTTATATGTGGTCTCTTGCTGCGCTCTGGTGGTCATTTGGTGAAACAGCTACAGGTGAATTATTCTAAATTAAAGCTCTGCTGAACTTATTTAATCTTGCTTGTCTTGCTTAATTGAAGATCTTTATCCTTCTTGGTCATGCTAGTCAGCCACCTGGGTCATTCTTGTATATGTTCCACCCACTTAATTTTTTTTTTATTTGCATAATATGCAAAACTTACTTTTGAGATCTTGTCCTTGGCTCCTTGACCAATCATGACATGTTTGGTATCAAACAGTTCAGCAGAGCTTACTCCTCAATAATTATTTAAAAAATCTTTACATTTATAAACAATATGGCCGCCATATGCAAATGAGTTCTACCATGGTGCAGTAAAATCTCTTTAACACTTATAACTTTTGAATGCTTAAACTGACACTAATACCACTTCAGTCCTTTGATCATTACATGATTCTCAGATACCCTGTCAGTTTAAGTAGACATACACCCCCCCAGGGGGCAGAGCCAATGCTCGATAGCTGTTTCTCTAGAACCATACAAGCTATCAAGGTCGTCCTTGCCAATTATCATCTATGGCCCATGCACTAATGGTACACCAAATGAAAATTTGATATGGACACTTTTGTGGTCACTATTAGCCAATCACATTCCAGCATGCTTTTGACAGGCTGAATGTCAATCAGGTCAAAACTTATGTACTATTATTGATATTATTGGTTATTAATATGTGCCCTTGTCATGCCTCACTGCTAGGCTCTCCGAATGCCCACTAGAGTGCAGCAAGAGACCACATAAAACCTGCTGAACAATACAGCTCAATTTATCAATGCATTTCAACTAGTTTACTCACACCACTCATCTAGCACTGTCATTATGGTCTTTATGGTCACGCTGGTCACCTAGCTTGGTTATGCTGCCCATCCAGCTAGGTCATTCTGGTCATTCACATTGGTCATTATGGTCCTGCTGGTCATTCAGCTTTGTCAACATAGCAATGCTGGTCATCCAGCTTGGTCATACTGGCCAAACACCTTTGCCATGCTGGTCATCCAGTTTGGTGATGCCAGTCAACCAGCAACATGTTTTAAGCCTAACTGGCCTCCAGGGGCCTCTTTGTCTGTAATGCTCGAACCCCGTAAATCGCCGCTTGCGGCTATATTTATTATTATTATTATAGTTCTTATTCTTTTTCTGCCATAGAAGTGATTGGGCAGAAGAAACCGTAAGGCCTACAGGGCTGAGACTTGGTCATATGGTAGTACTTCTCACCGCTACTCAGATTCAAAAGATGAGCCCGATCGGCCTCAAGGGGGCGCTATGGCGAAGGTCAACGCGTTAGGCCTCGTAACTGCCACGCCCTGATAGCTAGAGCAAAAATTCTTGCATTATATTATTCCTTGGTTAATGGCAAATCAAAAAGGTCAATAGAACCACTAAGCTCCGCCCACTTAGATTTTTTGCTATTTAGCATAATATGCAAAACCTACTTTTGAGAACTTGTCCTAGGGTCATTGACCAATCTTGTCATATTTGGTGTCAAACAACTCAGCAGAGTCCCAACCTCAATAATTATCGAAAAAATTGAGAAATTTTTAAACAATATGGCCGCCATATGCAAATTAATCTTACCGTGGCACACCCAAATTTACTCTAACAGCTGTAACTTTTGAATGCTTAAACCTACACTAATGCCACTTTAGACCGTTGATGCCAACATGATTCTGAGGTAGCCCGTCAATCTGTGTAGACATACGCCTCCAGGGGGCGGAGCCAAAGCTAAAAATCTGTTTCTCAGGAACCGTACAAGCTATGAAGCTCTCCTTTGGCATGTATCATCTATGGCCTATGTCCTAATGTTTTACAGAAGGGAAATTTGATATGCAAATTTTTGCGATCGTTATTAGCCAATCAGTTTCCAGCAAGCTTTTGACATGCTAAACAATGACCAATCAGGACGATACTTATACCCTACATGTATCTCAGGGCCTTCTATCATCCATTAAAATATGGCGTTGATTGGCCTCAAGGGGGCGCTATAGCAGAAAATCAGTTATATCTAAAGGTACAAGTGGCCTAGGCTTGTTATTCTTTTTCAGTTGTATACTTTGCTGTAGCCTTTACAACGTTGTAATTACATGTATTTACCAAAAATGGAAAGATTTTCATCAGTGGCCAAAAGAGTAAAAATTGCTCTTTTCGAACTTGTCTTTAAGTCCTTAATCAATCAAAATAACTTTGGTCTTGATGCAATCTTGAGACCCTGTAGGTAAATAATTATCAAAAAAATCTTGACATTTTAACTATTTGAGGCCCATAAACCTTGATCAAACATGTACGTGAAAGCCTTTTCAGAGTTATTTGGCCAAAACTCTGTCAAAGTTTAAAACATGCCAAAACTGTTGAAGCTACTAATTAACAATGACATTTGAAGCACATTTGCCAAGTATGAGCCAAATAAGTCTTCAGTAGGCTCTACAGTGAAAAAATAACTATTTTCAATTTATTCTATTTATCGCTATTTTCCAACCTAAATGGACAGAAGACAGGAACCTTTCACCCTATCAACACACACATTTATACACATATATAGACTGATAATCTGATCTTGATTGCAAATTTTCAGCCAAATCGGACATGTTTTGCCTCTACAACTGCTGGAAAACTACAGCGATTTTGTAGGCCTCAAGCCTGTATTATCGCTTTTTTCCAATCTAAATGGACAGAAGTCAGGAACTTTTGACCCTACTGACACAGAAATTGACATACATATATAGACTGATATTGTGATCCTGATTGCAAATTTTGAGCCAAATCAGATATTTTTTGCCTCTAATATGGCCAAAGAGCAACAGCCATTTTGTAGGCCATAAGCCTGTATTATCACTTTTTTCAAACCTAAATGGTCAGAAGTCAGGAACCTTTGACCCTATCAACACACAAATTTACATACATGTATATACAGACCACTTGATCATGAGTACCAATTTGGAGCCCAATCGGACTTTTCTTCTCTTTTTAATAAATAGAAACACACTGATAGGGAATGTTCTGTCTTTCTGATAGAGTGATAGATTTCCAGCAGGTTATATGTGGTCTCTTGCTGCGCTCTGGTGGTCATTTGGTGAAACAGCTACAGGTGAATTAATCTAAATTAAAGCTCTGCTGAACTTATTCAATCTTGCTTGTCTTGCTTAATTGAACATCTTTATCCTTCTTGGTCATGCTGGTCAGCCGCCTGGGTCATTCTTGTTTATGCTCCACCCACTTAATTTTTTTTTAAATTTGCATAATATGCAAAACCTACTTTTGAGATCTTGTCCTTGGATCCTTGACCAATCATGACATGTTTGGTGTCAAACAGTTCAGCAGAGCTTACTCCTCAATAATTATGAAAAAAATATTTACATTTATAAACAATATGGCCGCCATATGCAAATGAGTTCTACCATGGTGCAGTAAAATGTCTTTAACACTTATAACTTTTGAATGCTTAACCTGACACTAATACCACTTCAGTTCTTTGATCATTACATGATTCTCAGATACCCTGTCAGTTTAAGTAGACATACACCCCCCCAGGGGGCGGGGCCAATGCTCGATAGCTGTTTCTCTAGAACCATACAAGCTATCAAGGTCATCCTAGCCAATTATCATCTATGGCCCATGCACTAATGGTACACCAAATGAAAATTTGATATGGACACTTTTGTGGTCACTATTAGCCAATCACATTCCAGCAAGTTTTTAACAGGTGGAATGTTAATCAGGTCAAAACTTATATACTATATACGGGTTATTTATATGCCCTTTTTATGCCTTGTGTTTTTTCAATTTAAGAACTGAATTTGTTTCACCAAATGCCCACTAGAGTGCAGTAAGACACCACATAAAACCTGATGAACACTACAGCTCAATTTATCAATGCTTTTCAACTAGTTTACTCACACCACTCATCTAGCATTGCCATTATGGTCTTTATGGTCATGCTGGTCACCCAGCTTGGTCATGCTGGCCATTCACATTGGTCATTATGGTCCTGCTGGTCATTCAGCTTTGTCCTCATAGTAATGGTGGTCTTCCAGCTTGGTCATACTCTCCAACCACCTTTGCCATGCTGGTCATCCAGTTTGGTCATTATGGTCTTCCAGCTTGGTCAATATGGTCAACAAGTTTGTCATCCAGATTAGTCATGCTGGTAATCTAGCTTGGTCTTCACGGTCATGCTGGTCATCCTCATCCAGTTTGGCGATGCCGGTCAACCGGCAACATGTTTTAAGCCTAACTGGCCTCCAGGGGTCTCTTTGCCTGTAACGCTCGAACCCCGTAAATCGCCGCTTGCGGCTATATTTATTATTATTATTATTATTATTCTTATTCTTTTTCTGCCATAGAAGTGATTGGGCAGAAGAAACCGTAAGGCCTACAGGGCTGAGACTTGGTCATATGGTAGTACTTCTCACCGCTACTCAGATTCAAAACATGAGCCCGATCGGCCTCAAGGGGGCGCTATGGCGAAGGTCAACGCGTTTGGCCTCGTAACTCCTATGGTCTAATAGCTAGAGCAAAAATTCTTGCATTATATGATTCCTTGGTTAATGTCAAATCAAAAAGGTCAATAGAACCACTAAGCTCCGCCCACTTAGATTTTTTGCTATTTAGCATAATATGCAAAACCTACTTTTGAGAACTTGTCCTAGGGTCATTGACCAATCCTGTCATATTTGGTGTCAAACAACTCAGCAGAGTCCCAACCTCAATAATTATCGAAAAAATTGTGAAATTTGTAAACAATATGGCCGCCATATGCAAATTAATCTTACCGTGGCACACCCAAATTTACTCTAACAGCTGTAACTTTTGAATGCTTAAACCTACACTAATGCCACTTTACAACTTTGATGCCAACATGATTCTGAGGTAGCCCGTCAATCTGTGTAGACATACGCCTCCAGGGGGCGGAGCCAAAGCTAAAAATCTGTTTCTCAGGAACCGTACAAGCTATGAAGCTCTCCTTTGACATGTATCATCTATGGCCTATGTCCTAATGTTTAACAGAAGGAAAATTTGATATGCAAATTTTTGCGATCGTTATTAGCCAATCAGATTCCAGCAAGCTTTTGACATGCTAAACAATGACCAATCAGGACGATACTTATACCCTACATGTATCTCAGGGCCTTCTATCATCCATTAAAATATGGCGTTGATTGGCCTCAAGGGGGCGCTATAGCAGAAAATCAGTTATATCTAAGGGTACAAGTGGCCTAGGCTTGTTATTCTTTTTTAGTTGTATACTTTGCTGTAGCCTTTACAACTTTGTCATTACATGTGTTTACCAAAAATGCAAAGATTTTCATCAGTGGCCAAAAGAGTAAAAATTGCTCTTTTCGAACTTGTCTTTAAGTCCTTAATCAATCAAAACAAATTTGGTCTTGATGCAATCTTGAGACCCTGTAGGTAAATAATTATCAAAAAAATCATGACATTTTAACTATTTGAGGCCCATAAACCTTGATCAAACATGTACGTGAAAGCCTTTTCAGAGTTATTTGGCCAAAACTCTGTCAAAGTTTAAAACATTCCAAAACTGTTGAAGCTACTAATTAACAATGACATTTGAAGTACATGTGCCAAGTATGAGCCAAATAAGTCTTCAGTAGGCTCTACAGTGAAAAAATAACTATTTTCAATTTATTCTATTTATCGCTATTTTCCAACCTAAATGGACAGAAGACAGGAAGCTTTCACCCTATCAACACACAAATTTATACACATATATAGACTGATAATCTGATCTTGATTGCAAATTTTCAGCCAAATCGGACATGTTTTGCCTCTACAACGGCTGGAAAACTACAGCGATTTTGTAGGCCTCAAGCCTGTATTATCGCTTTTTTCAAACCTGAATGGACATAAGTCAGGAACCTTTGACCCTATCAACACAGAAATTGAAATACATATATAGACTGATATTGTGATCTTGATTGCAAATTTTGAGCCAAAACAGATATTTTTTGCCTCTAATATGGCCAAAGAGCAACAGCCATTTTGTAGGCCATAAGCCTGTATTATCGCTTTTTTCAAACCTAAATGGACAGAAGTCAGGAACCTTTGACCCTATCAACACACAAATTTACACACATATATATGCAGACCACTTAATCATGAGTACCAATTTGGAGCCCAATCGGACTTTTCTTCTCTTTTTAATAAATAGAAACACACCGATAGGGAATGTTCTGTCTTACTTATAGAGTGATAGATTTCCAGCAGGTTATATGTGGTCTCTTGCTGCGCTCTGGTGGTCATTTGGTGAAACAGCTACATTTGAATTATTCTAAATTAAAGCTCTGCTGAACTTATTTAATCATTTTTGTCTTGCTTAATTGAACATATTTATCCTTTTTGGTCATGCTAGTCAGCCACCTGGGTCATTCTTATTTATGCTCCACCCACTTAATTTTTTTTTAATTTGCATAATATGCAAAACCTACTTTTGAGATCTTGTCTTTGCCTCCTTGACCAATCATGACATGTTTGGTGTCAAACAGTTCAGCAGAGCTTACTCCTCAATAATTATTAAAAAAAATCTTTACATTTATAAACAATATGGCCGCCATATGCAAATTAGTTTTACCATGGTGCAGTAAAATGTCTTCTAACACTTATAACTTTTGAATGCTTAACCTGACATTAATACCACTTCAGTCCTTTGATCATTACATGATTCTCAGATACCCTGTGAGTTTAAGTAGACATACACCCCCAGGGGGCAGAGCCAATGCTCAATAGCTGTTTCTCTACAACCATACAAGCTATCAAGGTCATCCTTGCCAATTATCATCTATGGCCCATGCACTAATGGTACACCAAATGAAAATTTGATATGGACACTTTTGTGGTCACTATTAGCCAATCACATTCCAGCAAGCTTTTGACAGGCAGAATGTTTATCAGGTCAAAACTTATACACTATATATGGGTTATTTATATGCCCTTTTTATGCCTTGTGTTTTTTGAATTTAAGAACTGAAGTTGTTTCACCAAATGCCCACTAGAGTGCAGCAAGACACCACATAAAACCTGATGAACACTACAGCTCAATTTATCAATGCTTTTCAACTAGTTTACTCACACCACTCATCTAGCATTGTCATTTTGGTCTTTATGGTCACGCTGGTTACCCAGCTTGGTTATCCAGTTTGGTGATGACGGTCAACCAGCAACAGGTTTTAAGCCTAACTGGCCTCCAGGGGCCTCTTTGCCTGTGACGCTCGAACCCCGTAAATCGCCGCTTGCGGCTATATTTATTATTATTATTATTCTTTTTCTCCTGTAAAAACAGTTGTGCAGCCTAAACCGTAAGTCATAGAGAAATGAAACTTGGTAGGTAGATGTAGGATCAGTGCATCTCGGTGGACAACAAAAATGGCACCGATTGGTCAAGTGGTGGCGCTATAAACAAGGAAATTCATTTTTCACAATTTTCTCAATAACTCAAAAACCATAAGACCTACATTCAAAATTCTTTTTTTGATGGATTCCTTGGGTCAATACCAACAACGTTCCAATTTGGACCATGCACTTCCGTCTATATAGATTTTGTGCTAATTTGCATAATATGCAAAACCTACTTTTGCAAACTAGTCCTAGGAATTTTGACCAATCCTGGCATGTTTGGTATCAAAACACTCGTGAGAGCATGCGCTTCAATATTCATTAAGAAAAAGTTGAAATATGTAAACAATATGGCCGCCATATGCAAATTAGTCCTTCCGGATATATGCCCCATTCACTTCAAGAGGTAAATTTGGAGCACTGTTTCTCAGCAACCGTGCAACCTAGCAAGTTGAAACTTTGCATGCAGAATCTATCATACAGCCTCTAAAGGATGTTCAAAGGGCAACTTAATCAATCAACATGGCTGAACACCATCAGCCAATCAGCATTCAGCAGACATTTTGGCAGGCTGAATGTTGCCCAATCTGGATGATATTTGGCAGTTATGTTCAGGTGGAGACACTGTAGTGACCTGCAAAGTGCTGAAACAATCCGCCCACTGGGGGGCGCTGTTCCAAAAAAACGAGTATATGTCAATCATGCTGTACTATTTTGACATCTAATTGTTTTTGCCATATTTAGTACAGTGGCTCTGACAAATTTCTCAATACAACTATGTTTAAAAAGTGCTTTGTTCATTCATAATTGCTAATTGTTTGAAAATAGCTATATTGAAACTACTCTCTGGATATTTGGCCTATCACCTCCATTTCAGTCTTGCTGCACACTGTAGAGTCTCTAGGTAAATGTTCATTAAAAACATTTGTGAAAATTTCACATACAATACTCTCCAGGCATCAAGCAATCTGTGCGTCCTTGGAATTTCTAACCTAAATTGCTGTAACTCTGCAGTATTTGCTGTAATCTCACAATGTTAAAGACCTCTGTACAATATCACTCTGATGAAGCGCCATTTAATACAGAACTAGATTAAGAATAACTTGACATTACATGTCATATCAGAACATTCACTCCTTTGTGCCTCTTCTCAACATTAATAACAGGTGAAAGACTTTTGATCATTTCTAAATGTGACAGAATGTCTCCAATTGTGTTAGACCTTCTTACACATCACCATCCTATGCTCTAGTAGGCACCATTGTGCTAGTTGGTGCTTGATGAAGCGCCATTTAATTCAGAACTAGATTTATAATAACTTCGTAATTACATGTCATATCAGAACATTCACTCCTTTGTGTTAATTTAAACTTGTTTGGTCAAACATTTCAGCTTGTTCTGCAAAGGTTCAAAGGTCAATCTGAATACCACTTTGTGAACATTCTGGTTGAAGCCACCTGATCAATACCAATAACATGTAGACACCTTTTGACTAGTTCTAACTCACTTAATGAATATCCTACAAAGTTCACTAGATTTACATGTGAATTTAAGCACTGATCAGGTTGAAAGGCCTCTGCTCAACATTAATAACAGGTGAAAAACTTGATAATTTCTAAATGTGACAGGGCATCTCCAATCATATTAGACCTTCTTACACATCACCATTCAATGCTCCAGTAGGCACCATTGTGCAAGTTGGTGCTTGAACCCGATGATTGCCGCTTGCGGCTATATTTATTATTTATTATTATTATTATTATTATTATTATTATTATTATTATTTATTCATGTTACAATAATAAAAGCAGCTCTTATTAAAAATTAAGCAGAGTTAAAAATGCAGCTTTCTTCTTAATCAATAGGTTAATAAACATGAAATTTAGTTAACTGAACAGTAATATGTTGTATCTAATTAGGGTTCAAACACCGAAGGTGCGTAGTTAGGGTTCAAGCACCCATGCACTAATGGTACACCAAATGAAAATTTGATATGGACACTTTTGTGGTCACTATTAGCCAGTCGCGTTCCAGCAAGCTTTTGACAGGCTGAATGTTAATCAGGTCTAAACTTATACACTTATTGATATTGTTACGTTGGGAGATGTTTTTGTTCTCATTTGTTATTTTCCTAAATCTGGGTAAGATCTTGCTTGCTCGTTCTGTCTGTCTCTCTCTCCCTCTTGCACTGTCTCTTTAACAGGTTATCTGTGAGGGAGGAGCTGTCTATTGGTCCTAGTGCCGATTATCCATAAAAGGCTGACAGCTGTGGAGATCGGGGCGGCACCCTTCCATTGTTCCGCCGCCACGCTGCCCAGACCAAACCAAACCACCTTGTAGTGTATTGATGTTGTGATCCGTGTTATTGTCAGTTTATCTGAAGTTGTCTGATAATTAAATTAGCTCTTTACCTATTTCTCTGTATGTTTCCTTAATGTCCATCGTCGTAAGTACATTTGTATATATGTATATATTTTACCAAGCCAATGTAGCCCTGTAGGGGATAAGGCCTATTTATTTGATTATCATTTTCTCCTGTTTTTGTTTAGTTAGGGAGAAAGGTAAGAGGTATGTATTTTTCTTTTCTTTTCTTTTGTTAGGTTTAGTTATATTGAATTCTTGAAGTTAGTTTGGTGTTTGTTTATTATTTTAGGCATTCTTATCCCTGAAGCCTTTGCTACAATTTACTAAATAAAACTTTTTGGCTGGTATTTCTGTGTCGGAATTGTTTTTGGTCTGGGTGCGAGACGAGTGAGGGGTGTCGCCTTCCCTTATGTTTTCTGGTCTGGCCTTCCAGGCCGTAACAATATTATTGGTTATTGATATGTGCCCTTTTATGCCTCACTGCTAGGCTCTCAGCAGGATTATTGTGGCTTGTATTTTTTTCAATATAAGAACTGAAGTTGTTTCACCAAATGTCCACTAGAGTGCAGCAAGAGACCACATAAAACCTGATGAACACTACAGCTCAATTTATCAATGCATTTCAACTAATTTACTCACACCACTCATCTAGCATTGTCATTATGATCTTTATGGTCAGGCTGGTCACCTAGCTTGGTTATGCTGCTCATCCAGCTAGGTCATTCTGGTCATTCACATTGGTCATTATGGTCCTGCTGGTCATTCAGCTTTGTCATCATAGCGATGCTGGTCATCCAGCTTGGTCATACTGGCAAACCACCTTTGCCATGCTGGTCATCCAGTTTGGTCATTATGGTCTTCCAGCTTGGTCAATATGGTCAACAAGTTTGTCATCCAGATTAGTCATGCTGGTAATCTAGCTTGGTCTTTATGGTCATGCTGGTCATCCTCATCCAGTTTGGTGATGCCGGTCAACCAGCAACATGTTTTAAGCCTAACGGGCCTCCAGTGGCCTCTTTGCCTGTAACGCTCGAACCCCGTAAATTGCCGCTTGTGGCTATATTTAGGGGTTCGAGCACGCAGTGCTAGAAACCCTATTGTAATTGTTCTGATTATTAGGGGTTCGAGCACGCAGTGCTAGAAACCCTATTGTAATTGTTCTGATTATTAGAGATTATTATTATTAGAGATATGAAACTTGGTAGGTAGATGTAGGATCAGTGCATCTCGGTGGACAACAAAAATGGCACCGATTGGTCAAGTGGAACAAGGAAATTCATTTGTCACAATTTTCTCAATAACTCAAAAACCATAAGACCTACATTCAAAATTCTTTTTTAGATGCATTCCTTGGGTCAATACCTACAACTTTCCAATTTGGACCATGCACTTCCGTCTATATAGATTTTTTGCTAATTTGCATAATATGCAAAACATACTTTTGTGAACTAGTCCTAGGAATTTTGATCAATCCTGGCATGTTTGGTATCAAAATACTCGTGAGATAATGGCCTTCAATATTCATCAAAAAATGTTGAAATTTGTAAACAATATGGCCGCCATATGCAAATTAGTCCTTCCGGATATATGCCCCATTCACTTCAATTTTTAAATTTGGAGCACTGTTTCTCAGCAACCATGCAACCTAGCAAGCTGAAACTTTGCATGCAGAATCTATCATACAGCCTCTAAAGGATGTTCAAAGGGCAACTTAATCAATTAACATGGCTGAACACCATCAGCCAATCAGCCTTCAGCAGACATTTTGGCAGGCTGAATGTTGCCCAATCTGGATGACACTTGGCAGTTATGTTCAGGTGGAGACACTGTAGTGACCTGCAAAGTGCTGAAACAATCCGCCCACTGGGGGGCGCTGTTCCAAAAAAACGAGTATATGTCAATCATGCTGTACTATTTTGACATCTAATTGTTTTTGCCATATTTAGTACATTGGCTCTGACAAATTTGTCAATACAACTATGTTTAAAAAGTGTTTTGTTTATTCATAAATGCTAATTGTTTGAAAATAGCTATATTGAAACTAGTCTCTGGATATTTGGCCTATCACCTTCATTTCAGTCTTGTTGAACACTGTAGAGTCTCTAGGTAAATATTCATTAAAAACATTTGTGAAATTTTCACATACAATAGTGTCCAGGCATCAATCAATCTGTGCGTCCTTGGAATTTCTATTCTAAATTGCTGTAACTCTGCAGTATTTGCTGTAATCTCACAATGTTAAAGACCTCTGTACAATATCACTCTGATGAAGCGCCATTTAATTCAGAGCTAGATTTAGAATAACTTGACATTACATGTCATGTCAGAACATGCACTCCTTTGTGCCTCTTCTCAACATTAATAACATGTAAAAGACTTTTGATAATTTCTAAATGTGACGGAGTGTCTTCAATTGTGTTAGAACTTTTTACACATCATCATCCTATGCTCTAGTAGACACCATTGTGCCAGTTGGTGCTTGACGAAGCGCCATTTAATTCAGAACTAGATTTAGAATAACTTTGTAATTACATGTCATATCAGAACATTCACTCCTTTGTGTTAATTTAAACTTGTTTGGTCAAACATTTCAGCTTGTTTTGCAAAGGTCAAAAGGTCAATCTGAACACCACTTTGTGAACATTCTGGTTGAAGCCACCTGATCAATACCAATAACATGTAGACACCTTTTGACTAGTTCTAAATCACTTGATGAATATCCTACAAACTTCAATGGATTTGCATGTGAATTTAAGCATTGATCATGTTGAAAAGCCTCTGCTGAACATTAATAACAGGTGAAAAACTTTTGATAATTTCTAAATGTGACAGGGCATCTCCAATCAGATTAGCCCTTCTTACACATCACCATCCAATGCGCTAGTAGGCACCATTGTGCCAGTTGGTGCTTGAACCCGCTGATTGCCGCTTGCGGCTATATTTATTATTATTATTATTATTATTATTATTATTATTATTATTATTATTATTCTTATTCTTTTTCTGCCATAGAAGTGATTGGGCAGAAGAAACCGTAAGGCCTACAGGGCTGAGACTTGGTCATATGGTAGTACTATAATAAACAGCAAAAAATGTTTTAGATTAATTGATAGGTTAATAAACAATTAACTAACTGAAAAGTAATATTTTGGATCTATTTTGAAATTATATTTATTCAAAGAAACAACTATATTTTATAGCATATCACTTCATATTTAAAGTTTAAATCACATTTTACAGTGTTCACATGTGCTCTGGCATTAGTCACACCTACACACCTTTAATATGGAGTCCATATTTATCCTGCTGATTTCTGGAGTCTTCTTCTGGACTCTGTCAGAAAACATAACATTAACATATGTTACTAAATGGTGATTGTGAATATATCTACAGAAAGAAAGTTCCAGAAGATCAACCACCACTGCAACACTCCACCAACCTTCACGCTCACCAAAAAGTTAATTCTAGATTTTATCAGATCAGAGAATCATGTTTCTCACAGTCTGGTGTTTTTTTTATTAAAATCCTTTTTTTTTTTTTAGAGGTGAGACTTTTGTTTCCTCCATAAAGATCAGATAGCTGGAGAGCTGCAGTGATGGTTTATCTGCTGAAAGTTTCTCCCATCTGCATCCCCATCCCAGTTCAAATAACAATTTGAAAGCTTCTCATCATTTTTAACTGAGAAAAGTTGAATTGTTACCATCTCTAAAGTGTGTTATAGTATAGAAGTTACGGTTATATAATTGATATACAGTTGGATGAAAAAGTATGTGAACCCTTTGGGATTATACTTGGATTTCTGCATAAATTGGTTGTTAAATGTGTTCTGATCTTCATCTAAGTCACAACAATAGACAAACACAGTCTGCTTAAACTAATACCACACAAAAAATATATGCTTGCATGGTTTAATTGAACACACCATGTTAACATTCACAGTGAGAGGGGAAAAGTACGTGAACCCCTAGGCTAATGACTTTTCTAAGAGCTAATTGGAGCCAGGATGTGATTGGGATTGAGATTGGATGTGTTGGTTAAAGCTGCCCTGCCCTATAAAAAAAAAACATACACCAGTTTTGAGTTTGCTGTTCTTAAGAAGCATTGCTTGATGTGAATCATGCCTCGCACAAAAGAGCTCTCAGAAGACCTGTGTTCAAGAGTTGTTGACTTGCATAAAGCTGGAAAGGGTTACAAAAGTATCTCTAAAAGCCTTGATGTTCATGTGTCCATGGTAAGACTGGCGATCTACAAATGGAAAAAGTTCTGCACTGTTGCTACTCTCCCTAGGTGTGGTAAAGTCCTGTAAAGGTGACTGCAAGAGCACAGCGCAGAATGATCCACTGCTGTCCAAAAAACATTGCTGCACGTTTGAAGTTTGCAAAAGAGCACCTGGATGTTCCACAGCACTACTGGCTAAATATACTGTGGACAGATAAAACCAAAATAGAGTTGTTTGATAGGAACACACAACGCTCTTTGTGGAGAAAAAAGGCACAGCACACCATCATCAAAACCTCATCCCAACTGTGAAACATGGTGGAGGGAGCATCATGGTTTGGGGCTGCTTTGCTGCCTCAGGGTCTGGACGGATTGCAGTCATCAACAGAAAAATGAATTCCCAAGTTTACCAAGACATTTTGCAGGAAAACTTAAGACAATCTGTCCTCCAACTGAAGCTCAACAGAGGATGGATGATGCAACAGGACAACGACCCAAAACACAGAAATAAATCAACAACTGAACGACTTCAACAGAAGAAAATACTGGGCCTTCTGGAGAGTCCTGACCTCCTGAACCTAATTGAGATGCTGTTGTGGCATCATGACCTCAAGAGAGAGATTCACACCAGATATCCCAAGAATATTATAGCTGAACTGAAACTGTTTAGTGAAGAGGAATGATCCAGAATTCCTCCTGACTGTTCTGCAGTTCTGATCTGCAGCTACAGGAAACATTTGGTTGAGGTTTTTGCTGCCAAAGGAGGATCAACCAGTTATTAAATCCAAAGATTCACATACTTTTCCCCTCACTGTGAATGTTAACATGTTGTGCTCAATAAAATCATGCAAATATATAATTTTCTATGTGGTTTTAGTTTAAGCAGACTGTATTTGTCTATTGTTGTGACTTAGATGAAGATCAGGACACATTTAAACATAATTTATACAGAAATCCAAGTAATCCCTACATGTTCACATACTTTTCTTGCATCTGTATATAGCTGCTGTTATGTGTTATATTATATTGTGATATAGAGTGATGTGAAAGAAGCCATTTCTGTGCTTTTGCTTCTTTCGCATCACTCTCCCATACAGCTTCTCCTTGTGTAAAGTGCGCTGTATTGTTGACCGATGCACAGTGACACCATCTGCAGCAAGATGATGCTGCAGCTCTTTGGAGGTGGTCTGTGGATTGTCCTTGACTGTTCTCACCATTCTTCTTCTCTGCCTTTCTGATATTTTTCTTGGCCTGCCACTTCTGGGCTTAACAAGAACTGTCCCTGTGGTCTTCCATTTCCTTACTATGTTCCTCACAGTGGAAACTGACAGGTTAAATCTCTGAGGCAACTTTTTGTATCCTTCCCCTGAACAACTATGTTGAACAATCTTTGTTTTTAGATCATTTGAGAGTTGTTTTGACGAGCCCATGATGCCACTCTTCAGAGGAGATTCAAATAGGAGAACAACTTGCAATTGGCCACCTTAAATACCTTTTCTCATGATTGGATACACCTGGCTATGAAGTTCAAAGCTCAATGAGGTTACCAAACCAATTTTGTGCTTCAGTAAGTCAGTAAAAAGTAGTAAGGAGTATTCAAATCAATAAAATGATAAGGGTGCCCATACTTTTGCACCGGTCAAATTTTGGTATAATGCATATTGCACATTTTCTGTTAGTACAATAAACCTTATTTCAATCCTGAAATATTACTGTGTCCATCTGTTATTACATATATCAAACTTAAATGGCTGTTGCAAACAACCAAATATTTACAACTTAAAATTATTAAGATTTATAGGGGTGCCCAAACCTTTTCATATCGCTCCTCTGTATCTTTATGTATTGATGAAAGTGTAAAAATTAACTTGAATTAGAATGATACATTTCTTTTTCTCCCTGACTTTTGTGATGAATAATATACTTTGTCTGCCCAGAAGCTTATCATGTTCACTATTAGATAGGTGCGTTTCCTGTAAAAATGCTATTTGGCAGTTTGCTTGTTTTAACTGGTTTAAAATTTTCTTCCTTTTTATGGGAGTATGAAGACCTTTAACATTATAGGTTATAATTTCAATTGAGTCCATTAATTATAGTATACAGTATGTGCTTGAGGGGAATATATAACTGTTAGTATGTTTTTGTAGCTAAACTTGTGCATGGGAGGATAAAATAAAGAAAAAGAAATAAGGGAGTGAATCATGCAAAATCTGCTCAACATGAATATACTGTATACTCTTGGCTTCAACTTACTTAGATAAGTACTTAGATAAAGGTATTACAGTATATGTTAACCTTATTGTCCTTATTATTAATGCAGGATCCAGGGGGAACATTAGGATCAGCAAAACTATAACAAGAAAACAGTGTAAGCCTGAGCTCACAGTCACACTGAACAAGAGGTTAGGACCTAGTCCCGGGCCGCAAAAGTAACATGTAGCAAAGAATACAGTCTAGATATTATTTGACTGTGTTGGTGTGTGCTAAGATACAAAGATATTCCGCACTATTCAGGTCTGCACAAAACCTTCACATTTTTAAACAAATAGACACAATGGCATATAGCAGTAAACACTGCTCAGAAAATATATCCAGTTATTAATGTATAAGGCTTTATGCGTCCAATTTTAAGGTTAAGAAAATAATATAAATACGATAAAATGATAGGATGGCGCATAGTATTAAGCTTACCCATAGTTGAAAATAGCGTCCATAGATATTAACGTACGTGCACAAGATTTAAAAGTAATGCCCACAGCTAGAATACAACTGCCTTCCAGGTGGAATTATTATACGTCAGAGTTTCTGTGCATTTATGTTTACTTCTACCGAAACCGGCAAAAATAGTAAAATGTTACTTTTCCGTCTCAGGGATGATTTTCTTCTGCACATGTTCCAAGGCTTCTGTAGCATCCAGGAATTTCTTTTACTGAAATGTGGAGTCTGGCGGGAAAGAGGAGACCGTAGCGGATCCCCTGCTTTCCCCGCAGCATCTTCTTCACGCTGGTGAATGAAGCCCTGGCTTTGGCGACGGTAGCAGTGTAGTCGGGGTATATCGCTATGTGTTTCTCATTGTAACTGAGTGGGGCTTGGTCCCTCGCTCTCCTCAGGATCTCTGCAGCGTCTCCATCATAGTGTAGTTTGGCGATTATAACCCGCAGTCAGTCCCCTGGTTTCCACTGGGTTAAACTGCGATGTGACCAGTCCACTTTTACGCCTCGGTCCATCCGCAGCGCTTCTTTGAGTTTGGAGACGGCCGCGGGAGAGCTTGACTCCGGTTGTTCATCCACGCCAACTATCCGAATATTGCCCCTTCTCATCCTGCCCTCCAAATCTTCATTCTATTCTTTGAGTTTTTCAACTTGACTCTGAAGGCAGGTAACCACAGTTTGTATCGAGGCTACCTCGTCCGACCATGTGGATAGCCCTCCCGCCATATCCGTAAAGTCCATCTTCATGCGATCCACTTCAGAGCGGATTGTGGCCGCGCTGCTGCTTATTTCCAATCTCACAGCTTGTAGCACACTCTTAAGAGAGTTAAAATCCTCAGCAAATGCTCGCTTTAGTTCTTCTTTTATTATCTTAGAGATATCTTCTCTCAAAGAGGACAGGATATCAGACTTGATCGGTTCGGCTTCAGTTTCATTCTGTGAGGGCTAGGCTGGGATTGAACTACCTTTAGTGCTGCGCGCCGCAGGAGGTGTAGGCCTTAACGGAGTGTAGCTATATTCGCAAAGTTTTGACGCCATTCATGTGAATTTTTCACCCTAAATCAGATCTTGGGCGCCTTAGTATTGTTTTAACTGGATATTAGATCAGTTTTAATGTTGGTAAAGCCATTAGAATTAGAAGTTCTGCAGGAGCACCAAAACATGCGTCTCACTCCATATCCTGCTCACTAGCACCCCCCATCAGATCCCATTTTATGACGCATTTATGCTGAAAATCATGAAATTCTATATGCCGCTGTGCATATATATATATATATATATATATATATATATATATATATATATATATATATATATACACACACACACACGTTTTTTTTTTCAAAGGAAATTATCGACAAGAGATCAATAATATAAAAAAACAGTAAAATAACACCTGTACTGCTATAAACTTGAATCCCTTAATTTGTTTCAGAGAACCGTTTAAAAATATCTCATCATCCTTACCTGAGATCAGCAGATCTGTTATCCTCTCTGAAGTTTATTGGATAGTCCATTGACTGGTCACTCTTCATGGAGACACAGCTGGGTTCAGGTGAGTCTGATCTCTTATCCTGATCCAGTCTAAAACACAACCAGTATCAGACACCATCTACAACCTTTCCAGCATGTTGACGTGATGCAGTGTTCATTTGATGTTGAAATCATGGGAAATACGAGTTCCAGACCTCAAGATGGGATCTGATGTGTCTTTATACTGAGGAGAAGCTTCTCTTTAGCCACTTTTGCATAAATCTAGCATAGATTAGTGAAGCGCTGCAGTGAACAGGTTGACATTCTGATTCAGATACATACAGACAAGAGTACAATAAAAGAGCTAATGGACAGCCAATATAATAAACTATAAGAAATATAACTTTCCTGTATCTTGACCCTCTGAATGTGAGAAACTAATCAATGACAAGTAATTGTCAGTAATTGTCCATTTCCAATTGCCCTAACTCCCTAACCCTTTAAAAATAGATTTAGTAGGCTGCTCATAGCTTTTTAACTTTAAGTGTTCAAACAGTACACATAATGGGTGTAGAAACAAGGAGGGGGTTATAATGTTATGATAAAAGATGTAATTACAAATACTAGAATAAACATGTTATAATTATCACCCCCATCTGTTATCCTAATCATTTTAGCTATGAAAAATGTTAGAGTTATGTGTATTTGGGGCATCATATATTTGTCGCATTTTGTAGCATGAATTATTCAGAGATTGAAAGACAGTATGAAAAAAATTATTTATTTTCATTGATGAAGATTCATTTTAAAAGACTTTAATAGGCTTTAATAATCTCGAGTTAGGGCTGCTACTAGGCAGAAGAGGCAATTATTTCTAATTAGTTGAATTAGAATAAAAAGATAAACAGTATATTATATGTATATATGTTTGTAATTACTAAATATTTAAATGTCATATTTAATCAGAGGTCTGAATAAAAAAACTAAAAGTTAACATTTCATGTAGCTCATGCTACTGACAGTCTTTTTGCTCTGTTTTCATATAATGGCGTCACATTCAACAGAAGAGATGGTCTGAAGTCAGGGTAACTGGAAACATGCAGAATATACAATAATTTCCATTAATGCCATGTTCAGAGGATTATCATAAATTGCGGTTCATGCTACTGACTGTACATTAGCTCTGTTTACTTGAGCTGTTTGATAATCTGGAGGTAACTGGAAATATGCAGATTACATTATTTCTCATTAAATCTTTTCACAGGTTAGGTTTACAAAGTTGAAATATTTCAAAACAACGTTTATAAAAATGTTTGTAAATATAGAGTTTGGTATTCAGGACATTATCACTGTTATTTTTCTTATAATCTATGCCTTTCGGCCTGTTATTTTGATAATAATAATAATAATAATAATAATAATAATAATAATAATAATAATAATAATAATAATGTTGTTGTAAATAAAAGGTGTGAGATTCCATCATTCAAGTCCCACTAGGCCGCTCAGTGTTGCGAGTTTATGAGAAAAATCCTATTTTACACCAAAATCACATTTTTCTCTCACCTCTCAGCTTCCTGTGTGTCCTGTTCCCCAGAGACACTCATTTTAAAGCTCA
The DNA here is from genome assembly GCF_023375975.1 of Astyanax mexicanus. NCBI lineage: Eukaryota > Metazoa > Chordata > Actinopteri > Characiformes > Acestrorhamphidae > Astyanax > Astyanax mexicanus. Next base: position 7,037,965 of record NW_026040041.1, read on the forward strand.
TCTTCCTCCTTCAGATTACACCTAATCCTGTAAACACACACACACACTTATAAAGTTCAAACACTGACTTCCTCTTTAAAGTAAGGTAAAGTTCTTCTCTCTGAGTCTAAAACAGATAGAAACAGATACAACTCGACTTTATTTAGGGATATCAGAGTAAAGGGGTCTGAATACTTTTGCAGTATAAGCATGCATAATTTTCGTTACACTTCACAATTATGTGATACTTTGTGTTGGTCTATCACTTAAAATCTCAATAAATTACATTTAAAATTGTGGTTGTAAGGTGATAAAATGTGAAAAAGTTCAAGGGGTATGAATACTTTTGCAAGCCACTGTAATTATTAAAATTATTTCATTAGGGGAATAACAACTGTATGGTATGATACCATATTAAAATCACAGCAGTGTCACATTTCAATATGTTAATAATATATTCACCATAAATCATCCTAGTAGTTATAGATATGATCATTAATAAGTGTGTAATAACTGTGTAATAACTGTATAATAACTACTATACTATAGAACTACAAGAAATATTACTTCCCTGTATCTTGACCTAATCTATGAAAAGTAGTTTTCAGTTCTGCATATTTCCTTTTGAAAGCAGATATAGTAGGCTGTCAATAGCTTTATCGAACATAGTCATTACTGTACTTTGATCAGAAGTATGGATAATGGGTGTAAAAAAACAAGGAGGTAGTCATAATGTTATGCTTGATCAGTATATATATACATAGTAAAATATGCAATTACAAATATTATAATACAAATGTTATACTGATCCTCCCCCATCTGTTATCATAATTATATTAGCTATAAACAATGACCAGTTATCTGCATTTGGGACATCATAGACTTGTTAATAAAATATATACAAATATAAAAAGCACTTTTTAAATGATGCTTTCCTTTATTATTATTATTATTATTATTATTATTATTATTATTATTATTATTATTATTATTATTATTATTATTATTATCAAGGGACAAAAAACTATCCAAAACAATCTAACCCTTTGTGAGAAAGAGTTTACCCCCCCCCCCCCCCCTCCATTAATTTACTGTGATAATCACTTTTTGGAAAGCTGAGTTCAATTTTACATTTACCAAAAAACATCTTGAGGATCCCCAGGACTTTGGGTGAACATTCTTTACAACCCGCTGCCTAAACTCACTCACTCCTCCGTAAAATCAGCAAGCTGACTGGCTGTTTCTCCTGAAAGGCGGGACTTTATCCTTGAACCGGCTTCATGATTGGCGTTAAGAGATTTCCAATTTCTTTATTTTAATACAATATAGGAAATTTACGGGAAATACTAACATGTGAAGATGGCCGGAAAGAGGGGTAAAATACGGTAGTTTCTTGGCCAAAACAATATGACTTTCATATAACTACTACTGCACTGCATAACACTTACAAAAAAAAAGCCAAAAGGGCACTTAAGTAAGAGTCAGACAGGCAGGTGCTTCAGCCCCCTCCGATCTTCCTCCTTCAGAGACACCTAATCCTGTAAAAGCAGCACAAGACTTAATTTGTCTTAAAGTTGTGTGTGAAATGCAGTTCTATCAGTTGTTGGTTTGTGTTCTGATCTCGCCTTGTCTAAAAAGTCCTCAAATCATCAAGTAAATTCAGATTAAATTCAGATTTAAAGTTTTATTAACTGGCAGGGTGTTCTCTCCAAGCTCTGTTTTTGATTCTCTCTCCAACGTCGCTACTCAACTTTGTTTTTACTCTTTAAACCAGATGAACTGGTTTATGAGTTGCTGAAACATTTGTAAAGGTTGGCCAACATGAATAAACAAGTGTGAGTGGGAAGTTCAGAGAGATATGTCTCCATGAAACTAGAAAACTGGAAATGCAGCATTGTTGAGTGAGTGATTCCTGTAAGTCACTCATATATTCATCATATAAAACAGAGGAACAATTGTTTTTCTATTTTGCAAAGTAAAAATTATTTTAAATATACAGCTCTGGAAAAAAATAAAAGACCACATGATGAGTTTATTTGATTTTACCAAACATCTGGAATATAATCAAGAGGAAGATGGATGATCACAAGCCATCAAACCACCAAACTGAACTGCTTGAATTTTTGCACCAGGAGTAAAGCAGCATAAAGTTATCCAAAAGCAGTGTGTAAGACTGGTGGAGGAGAACATGATGCCAAGATGCATGGAAACTGTGAATAAAACCAAGTTTATTCAACCACAAAGTTATTTCTGAACTCCTAAAACTTTATGAACATGAACTTGTTTTATTTGCATTATTTGTGGTCTGAAAGCTCTGCATCTTTTTTGTTATTTCAGTCATTTCTCATTTTCTGTAAATAAATGTTCTAAATGACAATATTTTTATTTGGAATTTGGGAGAAATGTCTGTAGTTTATAGAATAAAACAACAATGTTCATTTTACTCAAACATAAACCTATAAATAGCAAAATCAGAGAAACTGATTCAGAAACTGAAGTGATCTCTTAAAATTTTCCAGAGCTGTATATATATATATATATATATAGTTCATCAAATGTTATTTAACCCTTTCAGACCTGAATTATATTCCAGTGATAAAAAAACAAGAATGCAGTTTCCTGTCTGTAGTGCACACAAAATAAGACACTACTAACCTAATACAAAATCTATAAAAAAAAAAAAACTAAAAAAATGTTCCTTATCATGATAAAGTGTTTGTCTCATTTGTTCTGTAGTGCACTAATGTCTGAGTTGCGGATTTTTTTTTTCCGGTGCAGTGGGCGGGGCTAAGCTATTGTTTTATTGGCTGGTTTATGATTTATTCTGATGGACAAGGGTCTCATTTATTGTTCTGTGCAACAAAACATTTGAAAAAATAAACAACATGATGTCCATTGTAATTAAAGCAGAGTCTGAAAGGTTTAACATGCAAAGTTAATTAATAAGATGATAAGAAGTTAATAAAACATGCAAAATAAAACATGTTTAGGTCGAGTTAGTTGATTGGTTTGGTGTAGTACAGTCACAGGCAGATATAGCTAACAGATTAACACGCTAGTTGTGTTATTAATCAGAGTCTGATTGAAGTGGTTTTCCTGTGCTATATGTTTTACACATCATGGATAAATGGTTAAAAACAGAATATTTTGCAACAAAAGACCCAGAAGCTGCACCATCTATAAGTGAAGCAGCTGCTGTATCTCTGACCCAGAGAACCGAGAAAAGCAGTTTGTAAAAAGTAGTTTCTTCCAGCCTTTTCTCAGTTTTTCTGACTTTGAGAAAGTCTTCCATGCTTTCATCTCTTCAGGAATAGACTACTGTAATTATTTATACACTGGGATTAACCAGTCTCTTCTGCATCGCTTACAGTTAGTCCAGAAAGCTGCATTCAGATTATTGACAAGAACCAAGAAAAGAGAACATATAACTCCAGCTCTTGCCTCACTTTATTGGCTACCAGTCCAATACAGAATACAGTTTAAAGTAGGGGTGTGATGAGATCTTGTGGCACGAGATCTTGCGAGATTAAAACGTGACGATATTTCTCGTCAAGCTTAAACCTGTCTCGCAGGAAAAAAAAAATAGTTTACTGTGGACTTTTTAAGAGGGATCTGGCAACCCAGTACTGATACAGCGGTTGGCTGAGCAGTGAGAGCAGCTCTCAGCAGAAGAGAAAAATTTGGCCATTTGCATAGAACAGAGGTCAGTAATGGGCGGACCCAATCGTTGTCCAATGCGGACCCAAACCTACTGAGAAGGATTTAATTGTATATGTGCTTTGCGGCGCAGTAAATCACAGACCAATCACGTGTGGGGTAAGATCACCAACTGCTCTCTTCAGTCAATCAGATCTGTGCAGACGCGGTAAGGAAAAAATAAATAAATAAACACACCGCTCCTCACGCGGGATCGAACCTCTGTTGTCAGGGTCGCGGTCGAGAAAAAAAACGCCTTTATAAGGAGAAAGGGAGCCCGAAAACGGGCAGAAAAACAAGAACTGGACCATACTGAATTCTAATTAAATAACTTACTCCTGATATAGAAGATGCTTCTGCTACTTTTAAGTTGTATGTCTGGCTGCATTTTGGCTCCAGTGGAAACAATAAACGGTGACAGAGTGACCAACAAGACACAAACCATATATAAATACTGTAAGTAAATCCTACACCTGACTGTTTCATAGGCAGCTGTACTAATCCCTTAGCTCTGTACTGTATTTAAAAACATGTTCTGTCTCTGTTTGCACTTCAAGCATTGTCTTAATATGACTGGTTATGGTTATGTAGAGTTAAATTACAAGAGATTCAGGAGAAAAAAACACAAACCATAGGCTTAATATGACTGGTTATGGTTTGCACTTATTGTTTGCACTATATAAGACCTAGAAAAGTTTTTTTTTATTTTTTACCTATTTTTATTTATATTTCCTATAAAATCAATGTGTGAGAGAGAAACCAGTCTGTTAATTGTGTTATATGATTTTGTCAAATAAAACTCAAGCCATTTTTCATTTTTGACATTTTCTTAAAAAAATTATTTTTAAATCTCGTCTTGTTTTGTTCTCGTGAACCCAATATCGTGTCTCGTCGTGTGAGATTAGTGTCTCGTCACACCGCTAGTTTAAAGTGCTTTTAGTTGTTTTATTTAAAGCATTAAATGGTCTGGCAGCTTCTTATATTGCAGATTTGCTTCACCTCCACAGTCTCACAGCGCTCTCTGAGATCATCACCACAGAATTTGTTGGTCATTCTTAGAGTTCATTTGAAACTCAAAGGTGATCGTTCATTTTCAGTGTTCGCTCCAAGACTTTGGAATAGTTGCAATTTTCACTGAGCTTCTGTTTTTGGTTTGTGTTCTGATCTCAACTTGTCTAAAAAGTCCTCAATCATCAAGTAAATTCAGATTAAATTCAGATTTAAAGTTTATTACCTGGCAGGGTGTTTTCTCCAAGCACTGTTTCTGATTCTCTCTCCAACGTCGCTACTGAACTTTTTCCTCTTTAAACCAGATGAACTGGTTTACGAGGTGCTGAAACATTTCTAAAGGTTGGCCAATCACAGCACACATGACTAAACAAGTGTGAGTGGAGAGTTTAGAGAGATATGTCTTCATGAAAAAAGAAAACTGGAAATGCAGCATTGTTGAGTGAGTAATAGTTGGTTACTGTAAGTCACTCATATGTTCATCATATAGAGCAGTGGTTTATCCTCACACTCCCCCAGTGGACAGCAGAAGAACTGCAAAAGAGGCAAAATTATTATTTTTTCTGTTTTGCAAAGTAAAAATTATTTTAAATATACAGCTCTGGAAAAAAAAAATAAGAGATCACTTAAAAATTATAATTTTCTTTGATTTTACCAAATTTAAAATATAATGAAATATAATCAAGAGGAAGATGGATGATCACAAGCCATCAAACCAAACTGAACTGCTTGAATAAAGTTATCCAAAAGCAGTGTGTAAGACAGGTGGAGGAGAACATGATGCCAAGAAGCATGAAAACTGTGATTTAAAAAACAGGGTTATTCCACCAAATATTGATTTTTTAACTCTTAAAACATAGAACTTTTTTGCGTTATTTGAGGTCTGAACGCTCTGCATCTTTTTTTTGTTATTTCAGCTATTTTTCATTTTCTGCAAATAAATGACAATATTTTTATTTGGAATTTGGGAGAAATGTTGTCTGTAGTTTATAGAATAAAACAACAATGTTCATTTTACTCAAATATAAACCTATAAATAGCTAAATCAGAGAAACTACATGTTTCTATGAACACTTAATGTCTATTGTAAAAGAAGCAGGGTCTGAAATGGTTAAGATGCAAAGTTAATAAATAAAATGATAAGATGTTTATTAATTTGCATAATAAAACATGTGTTAAGTTAGTCAAGTTAAGTTAGTTGATTGGTTGGGTGTAGTACAGTCACAGGCAGATAAAGATAATAGATTAACACGCTAGTTGTGTTATTAATGAGAGTCTGATTGAAGTGGTTTTTCTGTGCTATGTTTTACACATCATGGATAAATGGTTAAAAACTGAATATTTGGCAACAAAAGACCTTAAAGCTGCAGCATCTATAAGTGAAGCAGATTATTGACAAGAACCAAGAAAAGAGAACATATAACTCCAGCTCTCGCCTCACTTTATTGGCTACCAGTCCAATACAGAATACAGTTTAAAGTGCTTTTAGTTGTTTTTTTAAGCATTAAATTATCTGACAGCTTCTTATATTGCAGATTTGCCATATTTATACAGTATATATCTGTATAATGTAGTGAAATACATCTGTGTATTATCTGTGATTTAATGTCTCAAATTGTGAGTTAAAGCACATTAGAACTGAAGTGTGTATAAAAATATTATATTTAGATAGTAGCTGTGCTTGCAAAAGTATTCAAACCCCTTGAACTTTTTCACATTTTGCCACCTTACAACCACAAACCTAAATGTGTTTAATTGAGATTTTAAGTGATAAACCAACAGAAAAATGCATGTAATTGTAAAGTGTAATGATATATGAATTTAAAAAAAATAATCAAATAAAAATGTGAAAAGTGTGATGTGCAAAAGTATTCAACCCCCTTTATCAGTACTCAGTAATGCTACCTTTCACTCGAATCACAGCCATGTCTTGGTAGGTTTGTAGAAACAGTTGTAGAATCCTTTTTACTAATTTTTGAATGATGGATTGATGGAACAGAGCTCCTTGGGATGCTGAAAGCTTGGGATTTGTTTTTATAACCTAACCCTGCTTTAAATTTCTTCTCCACAACTTTATCTCTGAACTGTCTGGTGAGTTCCTTGGTCTTCATGATGCTGTTTGTTCACTAGTGTTCTCTAACAAACCACTGAGGCCTTCACAGAACAGCTGTATTTATACTGAGACCAAATTACACAGAGCTGGATTAACTCTATTAACTCATTAAGTGACTTCTGAAGGGAATTGATTGCACTGGATTTTATTTAGGGGTTTCAGAGTAAAGGGGTCTGTATACTTTTGAGAATAACAACTGTACCGTATGGTACCATATTAAAATCACAGCAGTGTCACATTTCAATATGTCAATAATTTATTCACCATAAATCATCCTAGTAGTTAAATAGATCTTCATTAATAACTGTGTAATAACTGTATAATAACTGTAACTACTGTGTAACAAATGTGTAATAACTGTATAATAACTCTGTAATAACTGTGTAACAACTGTGTAACAACTGTATATTAATTGTGTAATAACTGTATAATATCTGTATAATATCTGTATAATAACTGTATAATAACTACTATAGTACAGAACAGCTGAACAGACAGTGTAATAATTAGCATTATGTGTCTCAGTATTTTTAATGGTAGAATCACAGAGACCACATAACTATGTCTATAACTATAAACTACAATAGTAAAACTATGGCAGCATCATTAATTAAACATAGTGATCATAAGGAAGCACAGTAGTTCAGAGTAATGTTATGGTTATATATGCAATAACTATAGTTACTATATAAAATCATAGTAAAACCATAGTAATTCTTTTGTAAGAGTAACTAAGAGCTAGATTAATTTAATAGATTAATGATGAGCTTCCAGCAGCTGATCAGCCAATAGACTGCACTAGAAAATCAACACATAGAAACAACAGTAAAATAAACTAAACACTGCACTTTATTAATATATGAAATAAACAGGCAGCATTAATGCTAAAAGTCTCTCTTTACACTGCAAACATGATCATTACAGACAGTAGCTGTGAGGGAGAGCTGGCATCCCCCCACAGGAGGGAGGCAGAGAGCCACCACTCAGCCTGAATCCAGACCTGCTGCTAGACTGGTTTCCACCACCAGAGGGAGGCAGAGAGCTTCCTCTTATCTCATCATTCATCATCTGCTCCACATGAGCTCTGGTCTATTTACAGTTTTTTACAATCACTAACATGCTTTTATCTGATCTGTATTCACATTTTCAAAACTCTAAATACGCTTAACTCAACATCTGTCTGTTGTGGACTAAACTGTTCATACAGTTCATGTAGCGATCACACAATATGTATTCAATTAGCATGTTTTATACATGCTTACATTTTATTAACAAACTAAATTATCCACTAACACAGTTCTGGATTTTTCTTATCTTATTTACAATTGCTTTAATACAGCATGCTAAAATTAAATATCTCATGTTACAAACCTTAAATACAGAATATAACTGCTGTTTTTACAATAATAGCATGTGAAAATCTATTATAACTAATACACAATTTTGAATTTACACATTATTAATAATAAATAAAAGACTATGATAAGCCAATCAGAGCTGGAACTGGATTTTATCATTAGACATAATGCTGTCAGTGACATGAACACATAAAAAAGAGGATTTTTGTTTTGGACTGAGTGTGGCCAGTGTAGCTATTGGAGCTCATAGAGAGAGAGAGAAAGAAAGAAAATATCTCTGGATGGAGGGAAAGTAATAGTTACTCCAGGAAAAGGTGTAGTTAAACCAGGACAAGGGAGAGAGGAAGAGTTGGGTCAGGATAAGGAAGAGGAACAAAGGTGCCGAAAGTATTTAGATTCATTACTCTGTAGGTAGAAGTATAGATACTAGAGTTTGAAATATAAATACTTCTGTAGAAGTTGAAGCATCAACTCAAGTATCAACTTTTACTCAAGTAAAATATAAAAATACGGTTTCTGGTTTCAAAAATATGGTAAAAAGTATAAAAATTAAAGTAATGGAAGGGAAAGTTTAGACCACACCACAGAGTCCTATAGTGCACTTTTTATTCTACTCTATAGTTCTATAAAATAAATATCACTTAACTTTTAAACAATATGTTGCACACATTTGATATTCAAGTAATTTTTTTAAATAAAAAGTTATTTAAAAAACTATCATGATGCTGTTTCTGTAATGTCAGTAGCTTTTATTATTTTAACAGTGGTTGCACTGTGATTAACTATACGTAGCTCTGGAACAGAGAACATGCGTTCTTGTGTTTTGAAAGAATTAGTTGATGTTAATCAGGTGTTTGTGTTTCTGTGACAACAAAATGTGCTTTTGTTCAGGAAATGAACTGTTTGGTTAATTGTATGAGGGAGGTGTGGTGCTGTATTTAGAGTTTAGATAAAGTAAAATCTAAAGTACTGGTAAATGCTTCTTAGCAGTTGTAAAATAGAAACTGTAAGGAGATCTCTCTGTGTTTCTGAAGTGTTTTTAGTAAAAGTAGAAATGATTCAGTAAATGTCCCCCAACCTGCCTCTAATTACTGACTTTATTTCAGCAGTAAAAGATCTGTTCTTGACTGGAGTCTCTCGGTGCAGCACTTTCACTGTGGTTCTCATTCTCATGCTGAACAATCATTGATGGATTCTCTTCTTTGTGTTTATGAACATTACAATCTCCAACCGCTGTGTTTTACCCCAAGTGCACAAAATCATCATCATCACATAAGTCTGGATGCAGCTTTGTTCTACAGATGTGAGAAAAGGGAATTAAATCTGTTAATATCAGAGTCAGAGGACTTTCTCTGCTGGAGGAAAATTTAAAGTTTAAATCTACTGTAGTTTTAGTAGTTTTAACTGGTTTTCTATAGAGGGTTTTTGTTGAAGTCTATAGTCAAATGTTTGGAGCTAAATTTTATTTGGAAGCTGCACATTTTCCCATCAAACATGTTTTAAGGTTTTAAAGTTTTCATTAGTCATTAATCTGAGAAACTCTGATTAATTCTACACTTTTAAAAGTCTGAGTTTAGGCTTTATGAAGTTTGGTATATGCTGGTCTGTTGTGGAAGGTGTGATCTGGGTGTGATCTGGGTTTAGATAGTTTAATACTTTAATATGATTCTTGTTGGATCATTAATAAAAGAGTGGGATCTAGAGTTTGTAGATGACGCCATTATTAAAATAGAAAAGTGCATTTCCTGAAGGAAACACAGGATCGTTGTGCAGCTAACGCATAATCCTCCCCCGAAACAGCGCACTCAATCAAATCACAAAAAAAACATTCAACACTGCAAATATGCAGTAGTTATTCACTATTACACCCAAAAACGTAGAAATGTTTTGTAATCAATATCATTATACATATTCTGAAATTCAAATAACAAACAGATGTACTTAGGAATTGATAAAATAATCCTAAAAATACATATAGCTAAATAAATAAACAAAAATAACTATATTAATACTAATCTATATATATATATATATATATATATAGAATACACACAGAATTGTAAAAAAATTAAACCAACCAGAATATGTTTTATACATTTAGTTTTGAGGACAGATCTGCACACTCTGTATTTTATTCTCAGTGATTTGATGAGGTACTGACACCTGAAATAGTTTTCTCAACATCTTGATGGTTGATTGGTTGATGGGGTTTTATTGCCACTTCAGCATATATTTGGCTATTTGTAGCATACACTTGGTTTTATATATCCAGACAGAGCAAAGTTGTTTAAAGTTTCTAGCACGATAAGGGAAATATATTTAGCTACAAATGTATTAAAGTAGGTGTTTCAGGTTAAGATGCGATAAAAACTTTAAGATCTTCCCTGGTGGGTTTTTTTCCCCCCTAAAAGGTCTTTAATGTTCTTTTCTTAATAGGAGGATTGTCTTATATGGTTATAGGCAGGACAGTCGATGAGGATGTGTTCAATAGGAGGATGTTGCACGGTTGACAAGAGTGAATTATTGGGTTATTATAATTTATAGATCTGTATATTTAGAATGGGAGTTGGGCCCAGTTCCTATTATATCCCCCTGCTATATCAGATAATACCAGACTGCACACCGCTACAGCAGCTGCAGTTACACACAGCCTACTGTCAGCAGGACACTGAGGAGAGAGCAGGACACTGAGCAGTGAGGACCACCAGCCTCTGCTTTACTCAGCTCACTTTCTTCTGCTTCATTCAGGATTTAAAACTCAGATTTGAACATCACTGCTGTTAAAACACTGATCTTCTGTCCCATAGAAATAAAAGGCTTTTGGATTCAGTGTTTGTCTCTTTATATAAACTGTATAAAACACATTTTTCCACACTATAGTCTCTTCTAATGGTCTTGTTTTAATGAATTTTAAAATTTAAATGAATTAAAATTAAAATAATGAATTTAAATTCCATAGAAGCTGAAAGTGTTTTCTACAGTGAGTTAACAGTCAGTTAATACTGTGGAGGGGAAACAGATACCAGTCTTCACACCTTAATAAAACCTTTAATAAGTTTCATAATTAAACACAACAGAATAACCTCTGACTCAGAAAATGAAGACAGACTTTATTGGATTTGATTATCCTCTATGTATTTATTTACATATTTTACAGGGAAAATGCAGATAAACACTGTTACACAAAATACAAGTTATGTAATGTATAAAGGAATTCTAGCAGAAGCTAATTTCCAGCTCCTGTTTCTGGTTAGAAGTGCTTAAAAATAAATAAAACATATTTTAAGGCTCTGTAACAGTTAAAAGAATGAGTGTGGATAGAGTTTATACAGCTTCTAAAGGTTTCCACACATTTCTAATTGATTTAAACAACATGATAAAAGTATAAGACAGTGCTGAACTGATCACTGTCGACTGGTTAACCCTCACTGCTCTGCCTGCTATACAGAATATAAAAGTGTACTATACTGTATGTGTAGATTCAGACCTCTCTAAACCAGATTCCACACCACATTTTAGCACAGCCAATGATTTAGAGCTCGGGGTATTTACCCAAGAGTCTGAAAATGCTGCTCTACCTCTCACTGACTTTCAGTAGGAATTAAGAATCTTCTGGAACCAAAATATCATCTGTGAAAATTTCAGTTTTTAACAGACAAGGCTCCCACTTTCCTACTAAACTCCACAATATAGAAATCAACAAGGTTCTATTTCCACTCTGATAAGAAGATTAGAGCTGTTCTGATAATGATCTGTTACTGTTTAGTTCAGCTATTCCAGCTGCTGAACAGCCGGATCTCACTTCAGCTCATATGAACATTTTGGAAGCTTCTAAACTCCACAGAAGTGCTGAATGAAGAGCTGATGAAGAGTCCAGATTGTCCAATAAGTACAGATAGATAGATAGATAGATAGATAGATAGATAGATAGATAGATAGATAGATAGATAGATAGATAGATAGATAGATAGATAGATAGATAGATAGATAGATAGATAGATAGATAGATAGATACTTTATTTATCCTCAAAACCAACATAGGTCATCATCTGTGAAGCTGGAAAGCAGAAAACAGAACAGAATGATCAGACATGAACACACACTTACAGTCAGCACTCACCTTATTAGATTGTGAAAACATCCACAAGCAACAGAAATTGTATAAAATCCTCTAAATCTAAAACTCTCATTCTCTGTCTGACTGAAACTCACTGAGCACAGTTCCACACACAAGGTGATTCAGAACAGCTTCATCCAACAAACTACAGCTTAATCCTATAAAACCACACACTCACATACCAAACACTTCACACTCTACACTGTAGAGATGGAGACTTTGGGTTCTTTTTGGTAAAAACTACTAAATTAACAATGTATTATATGTTTAATTCTAAATCATATACTGAAAATATTAACTCTCTTTCCTATATGTTAAGTTAAGTGTCTGATAAAACTATAATAAAAAATATATGGGTTGTTAGTTAAGTTAGGCTGCTTCTCTACACAGAGTCACAACAATGAGTATTAGAGAGTAATATATTGTGGCGGGACCTGCAGCCGAGCAAGGCTGAGGAATTTATTAATAAACTAAGAAAAGTTCGCTGACACTACCTTTCCTAAACTGGGAAGGTCCAGTTTAGAGGGAAACAAAGTGTCAGAGGATAGAATCTGGTTCACAATCACTTTATTAACTACACATATATAAAAAATACACTATATAAAAATACACTTTATAAAAACAGACTCTGAAAGGTTCAAGGCAAATATAAAAAATAGACTCAGTTACAGTTAACCAGCCCAACACAGTTCCTTCACTAGCACACCTTAATAAAAATGCACCTGAAGCTACACACTGTGAAATAAACCCACTTTAATCCACAACTACACATGCTTCTCAAACTACTCACAACACTGCACACTCAAGCAGGCACTACAAACTGAGGTCACTGAATTAGGTATGTAACAGAGAACGGCTAAGCAAAAAGAAAGACTATACACAATAAACATGTAAGGTACAAACTATGGATAACAGGCCTACAGCATACATTAAACAATAGAGTTGCACAATGGTCAGAATTACTTTATAAACTAAGGGAGAAGAGACAGAATAGGCACTTGCACAATGTGGAGTTTCAGTTCACAACAAGTAGTCCAGTTCATCACAGCACATCTATCCTCTTAGACCCACGTAGGTTAAAATAAACATGGAGATCCAAACATTCTCCCCGGAGCACGTCAATCCACAGCACCTGCCTCCAGCCACGCTCACCTGCTGAACTCCCTAAGGACCCCATAACTGTCCATGATATCACCAGACAGTTTTAGACACGTGTTCACCCCTTGCCCCTCACGCTTGGTTCACTACAATATTCTCACTGCACTGAGAAAAGGCTGTGAAGTTCATCCTGTGTTTAAAAGTTAAACAAGTTTGATTGAAGTTGATACAATATTTCCAGTGACTGTGAACCACAGTAACACACTCTGTTTCACACAGGTCTGTTTTCACCCTAAACGTCACTAAAATAACGGTCTGATCTGGTTTGTTCTGCAGGTCAATCAAACATCTCCTTCCTTTAAAAAACAGGAAGTCCTTGGCCATGCTATGATGTAACCCACCTGACTCTCAGCTACAAACAATGGTAGCTTAGCAACACTGCCCAACCATGAACTCAGTTATAACCAAAACAAACTGTTTTTATTTAATCAAATCAAATCAGAATGAATTGGTGCATTTTGGGTAGCATTCTACCAGTCCACTGTATACAATATTACCTTAACAAGTTAACTTAAACCCAACTCTAAAACACTGTAGGTGAACAACAATTGAGTGTGTGTGTGTGTGTGTGTGTGTTTCAGAGACAGTAATTCAGTAACTCACTATAGTGTCTCCAGTTTAAAGTGAGGATCCTTCTGTAGATCAGAGAGCAGCTTCTTTCCTGACTCTCCTGCATTATTGGAGCTAAGATTCAGCTCTCTCAGGTGTGAGGGGTTTGATTTCAGAGCTGAAGCTAAAGCAGCACAGCCTTCTTCTGTAATACTGCAGCTCCTCAGCCTGCAGAGAGGAGTGAAAAGTACAACAGATTAGTGTACAGTTATATTCACACACTAGGAGTGTAAATACCCCCCCACCCCCATACACCCAACCCCCACTAGCTCCTAACAATGTTGTAGGAGCAGGTATAAATAATCTTAAATGTACCTGTGAAAGAATCAGACCTGTAAATGTATATTAACATGTCTTACAGTCATTAACATCATATAGACACACACAGGGTAAGACAGGCATTAGTATTGGATTTTATATACCCTGCATTCCAACCCTCTGCTATTGACCTGTAGAACTACATTAAACACTGCCAAAGAGAGCAGTGTAAATTCCACCCACAGAGAACACTGATAGTTCTACTGAGCTCAAGAAGAGACCTGAATGTTCATCACTCTCTCGATCTGTTGCCCAAAAATGTGCATGAGCAGCTCGATATACTGATTTGCGGGATACTGTACATGATTTGTAGCTGTCAGGGAGACACTATCAATATGCAGGAGAATCCTGAGACTCACAGGATCTGTAAAATCTCTGAGTTAAAGATGAATAAATAAATCACTCTGTTAATTTGTCTGGAAGAAAATTCTCTTCTATAGTCTTACAGAAACTACTACAGCTTCACTCCTGAATCCTGCAGTTCATTATTACTCAGGTTCAGTTTTCTCAGAGTTGAGGAGTCAATTTGGGGTGTTTACTGCTGACAAGAAAATAAAATTAAAACTAAAACAAAAATGTCCACAAGTTGCAAAGAAATGGATAGTGCAGACAAAGTTGAGAACATAAATGACTTTTTTTCACTTGTAATTTTTTTTAGTATAAATCTTTTGCAACAACACTTTGTGATTATTTTTTCAATACATTCCCTCCTTTGTGTTCCTCCGTTTCATTTGCGAGTCTATTTTGACCCCTTTTTGATGTAGGGGTGTGGGAAGAGAAGAGGGGCGTGGCCAAACTGGAAAAGGGGGTTATGGAGGATTAATGTCATCAGCTGGAGCCTCTGCCGCTATATGTAATGCTGGAGGCCGGCCAGTTAATCCGGCCGTTCTGACCGAGCTAACCAGGCTGAACTACAAATTACCACAACTTACAGTTCATAAGTTAATGCTAATACTTAATTTTACACACACATAAATATTAAACTACGTAATATTGTTGTTGTCCCTTTTTAAATTGAGCACGAGGCTGAATTTGGCTTCTTTTTCACCAGCATGCTTGCTGCATTTACATACAGGAAAAAGCCCCATTAAAACACAACGCTGTGCAAATGCTCTGAATAAAAAGGAAAAACCCAGAAATGCCTGCAAGTTTATTTTAGAATTCAATATATTGTAGATAAATTAAGATGATAATGTAACTGCAGAACATAATATAAAAATAAGAATGTATTACTGTCCCTGGGGGGAATTAGACTGTTCCATAAACTTATATTCAGATACACACAAGTACACACGTCAGAAAAATGGAATGATAACAAAGGAAGACATTTTCTCAATACCAGAATGTGATTTTAAATTTTGTTTTCGTTGTATTTTCTCGTCAGCATTAAATACCCCAATTTGACTCCATAGAGATAGAGCTGAGAGCTGAGGCCAGATCTTCACATTTAAAACTTACTCTTACACTCACTAACAATAACACACACACACACACACACAGTCTTTTTGAGAGTGGGCAAATTAGGCCTGGACAATAATTCGATATCTGTATTTATCGCGATAAGAAATGTTACAATAACGGTGATATCATTTTTGTGTCATATCGATATGTATTATTTACAGAATCTGTCACAGATAGGCGTTTCACTGCAGAGCTGAACACAATCAGCCTCCGTAGCCGGGCTACATCAGTGCGTGATGACGTAATCACACAGGCATTTAGTCAGATAGGCTAGGCTAGGCTAGGCTAGGCTCGGATTCGCTCCACTCTGCATCTAAAATGTCCCGCGATGAAGCCAAACCGACCCTAACCGAGCGGTTCTGCTACATACAATATTTCCTTATTCTGACTGAAGCGATTTTGTAGTTTATGTTGTAACTGAGTTATTTATAGTTGATAAAGCCTATAGGATTGATTATTTTAGGGGGATATCATGTTCCTTTTATGTGTATGAAGGCTTTTTGCATTCTTTATCCTGGTTGAAGCATTTTTATTTTGATCTGTTAAATTTGTTTACAAAAGAATAAGAAGCCTCTGTTATAATTTAAAGTTATTTATATTGGTAATATGTATATAGGTTAAAGGTTTATGTTTGACAGGGATGTCATGTTTTTATTTTGCTATATGCAAATAAAAGTGAGCATTGATTTATTTAGAAATGTTTTATTATATTAAGTGTTATATAGTATTCTATAGTTTTGTGAGAGGAGGCTTCAAAAACTTAAATTAAATTTTCAGACAGTAGCAGGTACAGATTTCCATTGCATTCCATTTATTCCTAGCAGTTTTTCTGAGGCCTTCAATGTATTTATATTGATATCGAAATTATATCGTATCAACCAGAAATTAAGGAATATATCGTGATATAAATTTAGGACATATCGTCCAGCACTAGGGCAAATATATATCTGAGATTTTTTTTTTTTTTTTTTTTTTTATACCATAGTGTGAGGAATACACTTTGCTGTAACCTCCAGAATATAAATAATATCTGTTCCTGTTTACTCCACACACGTGAACACACAGCAGCACAAACCCACCCTTTACATCATTGGTGTAGGAACCGGGGGGAATGTTAGAATATTAGAAATAGGTGGATTTGTCCCCAAAAATGATATTGTTTTACTCAGCTCAGCTGTGCAATAGCCTCTCAGTAGAAACAGCCAATCAGCTTGCTGGTTTTGTGGCACGTGGAGCAGAGTCAGTGTGCTGGTGGGAGGGAAGCCCCTCCCCCTCGCTGTGAGATTTAGAAGCGGGGTACAGAATCAGCTGATGTTAAAACAGATCTGGATATACGGAGATTTTTCTAAAAGAAAGGTAAAGGAGCTAACCATGTAAACTGTGGTGACACTGTTTCTGATAGCTGGTTAAAAAGACACGTCTCTGAATCAGCACACAGATCAAACCCACTGTGTGCTTAATAAACTGCAGCTGTGTTAGTCAGTTAGCTTAACTTTGGAATTAGATAGATAGGGAGTTAAAGTTTAAGAAAAAATAAACTATATATGTAATGTTCAACTTGCCCTGATGTACCTGATCAGCTAATCACTATTTCATTTTCAAACTGTGTTTATTAATTTAAGATCGCAGGACTTACTGTAAGCTATAATGAACAACAATTCATTTAAATAACTAGATATCTAGAAGCTGGATGTAGAGGATAGCCAGAATTTAGTACAGTATTTTATGTTGGTAGTTTAAAGCAGTCTCTTAACCCTGATCTCTGCCCAAAAATTGTGTGTTTTCCACCAGATCCAACTAATCAGCTAATAAACAATCCTTTATTGAGTTTACCTGTTAAAATCCCTTAGCCCCTAATGAAGCCTAAATCAATCATTATGTATATCCAGCAGTGTATTAAACACATCATACCACCACTTACTTTATTAAAGTACCTTTAAAGCAGAGAAAGCTCTAGAATATGGAGAACAGTGGGAATATGCAGTAGAATATGCAGGAACAGGGTTAAGAAACATTGATCTAACCTGACTTCTGTTCATTTGTAGTTTACAGTAACACCACAGTAAGACCACATGTCCTGACTTTTCACACATAATTTTTTCTAACAGCAGTAATGTAATGTGTTTAGGTTGTAAAGTCACCTTTAATTGGATGTAACTAATAATAAACAGAATACAAAAAGGGATTATTTGTGATTAAAAGATGTTGTTCTAGGACACTATAGGCTGGGCTTTGGTTCATATTAGCAAATGTGTCCCCCCCCCCCCCCAAATATCAAACTCGCTCCTACGCTCTTGCTTTACATCATTTATAAACAGAATACAAAATAAAACAGCATTTCTGTTTCAGCAAATTAGTGGATAACTCACCTTCACAGCGTGAATGAGTATTTAAAAATGTACTAAAACAAAAAAACAGGTTTCTATCTAACCACAGCACAAAGACGGTACTGGTGCATGTTCACAATGACGACCTGTACTGTTACACACCTTAAGACAAGAAGAATAGGACAAAATGATAGAAACACTTCATCACTTGGTGCCAAAATATCCTAAACATCAAAGGAGATGTGATAACAACACCACAACACACACACACACACACCACCTCCACATACTGGTACAGACTGTGGGTAGTGGTTCTGATCACTACCCAGAATGGTGTGAGTATACGCAGCTTATTTTACTGAGAGGTGTGTAACTATAAGGAAATAAGAAACATTGAGCTGCTTTTTACAGTTTTTTCCAATTGCTAAGACACTATAATGACACGAATAGCACAATTTTTTAAACTGACACACAGAGAGTATAACCTCTTCTCAAGTATCCAAAACACGTTTTCTGCTTTACACACATTTTACAATTCAGAATGGCACTTTTTAACTGCACTGAACACGATTCTCTACATAACACACAACAATCTGAGATAAAGTCACATGTTTGCCATGTCAAAACACTGCCATTCAACATGACAAAACATGAGCTAATTGGACGATATATGTGCCACCTGGCCAAACACCTCATTGGTTAATTGTTGGCACTTCAATCAGGAGGTAAGCACTATAAAAAGCCCACAGGTGAGCCTTTCTTTTATAACAACAATGGAAGCTGCTGCAGAGGGAAGAAGAGGCAGGGTAAGAATGAGAGGTGGAGGAAGATTTAGAGGTAGGGGTAGAGCTGCTAGAGGAATTCAAGGCCAAAGAAGACAACTTTCAAATGAAATCAGAGCAACCTTAGTTGATCATGTCATCAACCATGGGCTGACAATGAGAGAAGCTGGACAGAGAGTTCAGCCCAACTTGAGCCGCTTTACGGTCGCCTCTGTCATCCGGACGTTTAGACTGGAGAACAGGTATGTAACCAAGATTTATTTCACATTATGTGGTACACCACATGTCTTAGTTGGGGGTATCAGTTGAGTGACACCTGTTTTTTTGGCTACTATGGCTGATGTCATGCACTAACTGTACAAATTTCCTGATTATTTTCCTGTACTGTGTGTGGAAATACCTTTTAGGCAGCATTGTCCAAGCCCTGTATATATATATAGATTTTTTTTGTTTCTTTTTTCTAAAGGACTGAGAGATGCCACCATGATGGAGGAAGGGGCCAAATGTTCACCGCGGTACAAGAAGCTGCCATTGTAAACTTGGTTAGGGCAAATAATGAAATCAGATTACGAGAAATTCAAAGCCACATCATCCAAGAAAACACAATATTCAGCAACATTCAACAAGTCAGTCTTTCTACATTGGCTCGCATTCTCCAGCGAAACCAAATCAGAATGAAACAACTTTATAAAGTGAGAGAAACTCTCAAAGAAACAAAGAGCTCAGACGAGCATATGTGGATGTAAGTACAATATTGACTACAGTACACATTGTTTACCAGCGTACTGGATAACACCATGTTCACTGATTTTTGTTCTTTGTTTTTAGACAGTACTGGAAATGGATGCTCATGCAACTCCACATGAGTTCATCTTTATAGATGAGGCTGGGTTCAACCTAGCAAAGACCAGAAGAAGCGGAAGAAATGTCATTGGCCACAGAGCAATTATAAATGTTCCTGGCCAACGTGGTGGGAACATCACAATGTGCGCTGCCATCTCCAATACGCATGGTGTCCTCCACCGCCATGCCAACCTTGGACCATACAACACAGCCCATATTCTCACATTTCTGGGTAGACTCCACAACATTCTCTTACCAGAGCGAATGAATGACGCAGACCATCACAGAAACAGGTACGTTGTAGTATGGGACAACGTGAGCTTTCATCGTGCAGCCACAGTCCAAAACTGGTTTGCTGACCACCCACCATTTCTCGTGCAATACCTCCCACCATACTCACCATTTCTGAACCCCATAGAAGAGTTCTTTTCAGCATGGCGGTGGAAGGTATATGACCGGCAGCCCTTTGTGCGCATGCCTCTTCTGCAGGCTATGGAAGATGTGATGAAATTGATGTGGGTGCAATTCAGGGATGGATAAGGCACTCAAGACGCTTCTTCCCTCAATGTCTGGCAAAGGACAATATTGCCTGTGATGTGGACGTGGCATTGTGGCCAGACACAGCTGTACGGCAAGAAGCTGTCTAATTATTTTTCTTGCCTCTTTTTTCTATTTTTTTTTCTTGCAGATTTCTTTTGTATTTTTTTTCAGTTTATTGTTTTTGTGAGCATATTTTTGTTTGTTCCAATGTATTTCTGCTGCATTGCATTGACTTGTTTTACTGAACAATAAAATATTCAGCAGCATCTGTGTGTGTCTGCATATATTTCTGTGCATGTGAACAATTTGAAGAATTTTCTACAATTTGAACTGTTTTTGTATTATGGTTAAGCTTACTGAAGGTGACAGTGCTTTTCATTATACCCAGCAGTGTGTAGATGGTTAGACAAAAATCTGGTAACCTGAAGGAAGTGTGTCTTAGTTGGTGCAAAAGTTTGATTTTGATAATGCTGTATTTAGTTTTGCTTGCAGTGCTTCATTTTGCAGGATATATAAGGTGTTTTGCAGTTTGAGTGTGTGGTTTTGTGAATTGTGTTAAATATTTGATAAAACAAGCCTAGTTTACAAAATTGTGTTTTAGCAATTGGAAAAAACTGTAATGGATTATTTTTACTCAGATTGCTGCGTAATAGTTAAAAGCAGGGGTGGATCTACTGGGGTGGTAAAGGGCAGCTGCCACCCTAAAAGAAAGCCTTGCCACTCCTGCTGCCACCCCAGTTGGCAGCAACGAATTAACCCCTTTCTACACGCCCCCTAGTGGCCATTCCGCCGGGGGAAATTAACTTGGCGGACATTTTGAATAACTGTAAACAAATAAATATATATAGTTTTTGCAGTGAAATCACTCTGATATGATGGAGGACACTCGTGGCTGTGTGTGTGTGTAGTGGAGTGTGTGTGTGTGTAGTGCAGTGGTGTGTGTGTGTGAAGTGGTTTGTGTGTGTGTGTGTAGTGGTGTGTGTGTGTAAGTGTGTGTAGTGGTGTGTGTGAGTGCAGTGGTGTGTGTGTGTAGTGGTGTGTGTGTGTGAGTGCAGTGGTGTGTGTGTGTGTAGTGGTGTGTGTGTGTGTGTGTGTGCAGGAGTGTGTGCAGTGGTGTGTGTGTGTGTGTGTGCAGTGGTGTGTGTGTGCAGTGGTGTGTGTGTGTGTGTGTGTGCAGTGGTGTGTGTATGCAGTGGTGTGTGTGTGTGTGTGTGTGTGCAGGACTGTGTGCAGTGGTGTGTGTGTGTGTGTGTGCAGTGGTGTGTGTGTGCAGTGGTGTGTGTGTGTGTGTGTGTGTGTGTGTGTGTGTGTGTGTGTGTGTGAAGGTGAGATTCTGTTTGTTGTATTTTGTTGATCTTACCACAGTTTCTCCAGTTTACAGTGTGAACTCTTCAGTCCAGCAGAGAGCAGCTTCACTCCTGAATCCTGCAGTTTATTATTATTCAGGTTCAGATCTCTCAGAGTTGAGGAGTTTGAGCTGAGAGCTGAGGCCAGATCTGCACAGCTTTTCACTGATAGATTACACCCATACAGCCTGAGAGAGAAATTATAATCCATTAGAAACACTGACATATAAACACACCCCTATTAGTATATATTTGAGATAATTATGCTTTATTCCATAATAGTTATACAATCCTTGTTTAATTAAAATATATCTAGTAAATACATATTGTGTAGAACAGTTCATGTAAAAATATTACACTATTATTTACTGAATTAAAATGAGTGAAGCTGAAGATATTTTACATATTTAAGAAATGTTTAACATGTTTCCCTTCCTTTACTATAAACAATAATATGCACATGAATACATATACATATCCTCGGAGGACTATTAATACTTTTTTTTATTCATTTATTTGTTTAATTTATACATACATATGTATACATTTAATATAGTTTGGGGGGGTTGAAGGGAGTGTGATGCAGAAGGGGGGAGAAAAACAAGCAAACAAAAACAAACAAACAAAGAAAAAAAAGAAAAGATATAAAAATAGGAAAGAAAGAGACATAAATATATATATATACAAAAATATAGCTAAACAGAAAACAGAATCATGAAGTTATGTGCGATTTTAACTGATGATTTTGCTACGGTTTATCTTTTGTTGGATTACTGTAATGTTTGAAATAGATGTGTCTAAATTGGGTCTGAATCTGTGTTTTTGGTGGGTTCTGAGTGTCTAGAGAGAGATAGTCTGTTAGTAGATTTTTCCAGTGATTGATGTTAATGTTATTTTTTGTTTTCCAGTTTATGAGGATGATTTTCTTGGTGATGACTCGCGACATTAAGATTATTCTATTGTTTTGTGGTGTTGTGTTAGTGGTTGGTGTGTCTCCTAGTAGGCAGAGTGATGGTGTTGGGTGGATTTGGGTGGTGAGGGCATGAGATAGGAGGGTGATAACTTCTTTCCAGAACTGGTTAACGGGTGTGCAGTGCCACATAGCGTGGATATAATTATCAACTGTGTTTTGATGTAGCATATGATATTTTTCCTCTTAGAACCGCTTTGCCAGTCTCCCATAAAAGTGTTGGTGATATGTCTGGAGAATCATTTATTTCTAGGAACGATACCCACTTTCTTTTTATATAGCTGTCGAATTCTTGATCATTAAGTAGTGATGTGTTAAAGTGCCATCTAAAGGTCTGTTTATGTTGTTGAATTCCATATCATTGAGACAGGTGCATGGTCACTTATTGTGATAGGGTGAATTTATATATGTACAATGTTTGAGAAAATTGAATTAATAATTAGAAAATAATCAATGTGTGAATATGATTTATGTACTGCTTAGTAAAATGTGAATTCTTTGGTTGTTGGATGATTTTGTCGCCACCCATCACCAAGACCAAAATCCTGCATGTACTGTTTTATTATTTCAGTGAAATTCAAGTTGCGTGTGTTCTGAGTATGAGCTGATTGGTCTAAAGATGAATCTATAACTGCATTAAAATCGCTTCCAATCATGATTGAATAGTTCGATAGTGAGGAAATTTGTGTAAAAAAGTCATGAAAAAATGAGGGATTGTCAATATTTGGTCTGTAGATGTTAGCAATGGTAAAAGTGTGGTTGTTAATGGTGATATTTATGATGATAAATCTTTCATCTGGGTCTGTGATTGTAGTATTGTGTGTGAATGTGATTTTGTTATGTATTAAAATGGCTACACCTCTTTGTCTAGAGTTATAATTGGCTGTAAATGTATGATTGTGTTCTACTGATTTCAGTTTATGTTGATCTGATTCTGTTAGGTGAGTTTCTTGTAGAAGGTATATATCTGCTTTTAAACGGCTGAGATTGAGGAGTATTTTAGTTTTTTTCTCTTGGGAGCCGATTCCATGTATGTTCCATGTAATACATTTTAATCATTGCAGGTTGGAGTGTTGTTGAGTGAATAAAGCATGATTGATTCAAACATGATTAAAACAAATAGAAGTAACATTTTAAAAAATGTTAAAGAACAACAAGGAATTGGAAATAAAAAATAAAATAAGAATAAAGCATGAATAAAACATGATACAAAAGTGCCGTTACAGAATAAAAGTGGGCAGAGCTGCAGTGTTTTCAGCTAAGCTGAAGGCCTGATCAAACATGTAGGTTTTCAGTCTGGATTTAAAAGTGTTTAGAGTTGGTGCTCTTCTAATGCACTCTGTCAACTGGTTCCATTTAAGAGCAGCGTAGTAGCTAAACGCTGCCTCTCCATGTTTAGTTTTTACTTTAGGAAGCTCTAACTGACCAGTTCCTGATGATCTGAGAGTTCTGCTCGGCTCATACTGCTGGAGAACATCAGATAAATATGCTGGTCCTGCACCATTAAGACATTTATAGACCAGTAACAGAACCTTAAAGTCATTTATGTAACATACTGGTATCCAGAGTAGGGATTTAAGGATGGGGGTGATGTGCTCCCTTCTTTTACTCCTAGTCAGAACTCTGGCTGCTGAATTCTGAATCAGCTGAAGCTGTTTGATGGTCTTTTTTGGGAGTCCAGTTAGGAGTCCCTTACAGTAATCAATCCTACTAGAAATAAAGGCATGGATGAGTTTCTCCAGGTCTGCTGTAGACAGAAAATCTCTGATCTTATTGATGTTCTTGAGGTGATAAAATGCTGATTTGGTGACGGCTTTGACATGACTGTTAAAAGTGAGATCAGAGTCCATTTGTACACCAAGATTACGCACTAGTTCTTTAGATTTTAGGCTTTTTGAATCCAGATAGGCAGCTAGTCTGTGCCTCTCATTACTATTCCCAAATAAAATAATCTCTGTTTTATCTTTATTCAACTGCAGAAAGTTCTGTCCCATCCATTTATTTATCTTCTCAAGGCATTTACACAGTGAGTCAACGGGAGCATAGCTGTTTGGGCAGAGGACCATGTAGATCTGAGTGTCATCTGCATAGCTGTGGTAAGATATCCCATAGTCACGCATGATTTCACCCAGAGGAATCATATGTAAATTAAATAAGAGTGGCCCAAGAATTGAACCCTGGGGTACACCACAGGTCACTTGCACAGTCTCACAGAAACATTATTTTCCATTTCCACAAAGTATTTCCATGAAGGTATGAACTGAACCATTTTAGGACAGTTCCAGAAAGTCCAACCCGGTTCTCAAGTCTATCTATGAGAATGTTGTGGTCAATGGTGTCAAAATCAGCACTGAGATCAAGCAGTAGTAGAATAGACATTTTTCCTGAGTCTGTATTTAAGCGAAGGTCATTGATAACCTTAGCCCTTAGCCCTTAGACCTCAGACCCTGCGTAGGTACTTACTATTTGAAGAATGTCTGCTGAAATTGAGTAAAAAACATTCTTTAAAAACTTGGTTGGTAATGTATCAAGACTGCAAGTGGATGATTTGAAGTGACTCACTGTATCAATTAAAACATCTTCATTAATAGTGCTAAATTGGGACATTTTGACTATGATGCTTTTGCATGGTTTTGGAGAGCACATGGGCTCATCTGTGGATATAGGTGTACTGATGGCTTGTCTGATATTGTGTATTTTAGTATTAAAAAAACTTGAAAACTCATTACATCTCTCAGTTGAAACTAGCTCAGAGGTCATATATGTAGGTGAGTTAGTTAGTCTGTCAACCACAGTGAAAAGAACTTTGCTATTGTTAATATTATTGTTGATAATGCTGGAGAAGTAGGATTGTCTAGATGTGCACATTATTTTATTGTAATCACGCAGTCCATCTTTAAAAATTTCTTTGTGAATGTGAAGCTTGGTTTTTCGCCATCTGCGCTCAGCCTTTCTGCATTCTCTCTTTTGGAGCTGAACTGCAGCATCATTTCTCCATGGAGCTTTCTGCTTGCATGGCATGGTTTTAACTCTAACTGGTGCAATCTCATCTAAAACTCTAGCAGTTTTTGAGTTAAAACTATCCAGCAGAGTATCTACAGAGTCTGATGGTTTGCATGGTGCAGAGCACACTCTGCTCACAAAAAGTTCAGCTGTCATGTCATTTATCTGCCTTTTCTTGTACCTAATCTTTCTGGCTTCACTGAATTCAGCGCGAGGCTACAAACAATATAAAACTCAGTTCAGTTAAATAAAAACAAGTAAGGACCTGTAAGTTCATCAAATATTGTCAAATATAAAGGAGAGGTTGAGGTTTTGATGAGCTGTTTTCATGATTTGAAACTGAAACTAACTAGAACTTTTATTATTCTGCGCAGAAAGCCTGTGATTGTGTTTAATGAGTTTATATTTTATATTATTTATTTTTTATTCATTTTAATTATTTTAATTATTTTATTAATCAAATTATATATATTCCCCATGATTCCCATGTTCTTAGTTTATTGAAAGAAATTTGATAATCTCTTATCATTCTTATCATTTTACTTTACTTTCACTGCTATTATTATTTTCTTCATAAGATAAAAATTCTTTACTTTTTATGTCAATTTTTATGATGTTTTTAAAATGTCCTATTTTTCCTTGTATATATTTTATTCATCTATAGTAAATGTCAGTTTTTATTTCTATTTTTTAAAATATTTTGACTCCCTTTTAAACTGTAAATGAGGGTCCCCCTCCGGTGTAAATAATCGATTGCTTGATTAATATTCAGTGTTGCAAACCCAGTTTTTATATAAACAATAAACAGAATAAAGAATAAAATAACTTTACTCTTGCCTAAGTTGCTGGTTTATCTGCACAGCGTGACTGCGCAATTTCCTATGCGCTGTTAAAATAGGAACGAACAGAAGTCAGCGTGCAGCTGTGTCTTAAAGGGGATGGATACTGGCACACTGATTGGTTTCATGTTGCGCCCAAAATACACCCATGAATAATTAAGGGAATTAAAACACACCCTTTTGCGCCGTTGGAGCTGCGCAACAATACCAAAGACACAGGACACGCCCCTAAATCTAGCTGCGCAGAGCGCAATTACCAAGTGTGCTATAGATCGTTAAAATAGGGCCCATAGAGTTCTCTGGTATAATTATCCTTGGGAATATCAATGTGAATGTTAAAATCACCAGCAATAATAAAATGATCAAATTCAGTAGAAATAAAAGACAGCATATCTGTAAAATCATCAATAAAATCAGCATTGTACCTTGGAGGCCTGTAGACAATTACTAGTAATATTCTTGGTGCCCCTTTTAAAACTACACCTAAATATTCAAAAGATGTGGAGTCTCCAAGTGATAACTGCTTGCATTGGAATGTATCATTAAACAGCATAGCTACACCTCCACCT